>NW_024069641.1:0-34240 GCF_009389715.1 Phoenix dactylifera
AACAGTTGCCGAGTCGACTCCTGAAAAGCTTGAGTCGACTCCCGCTACAGCCGAGTCGACTCCTGATCGCGCGAGTCGACTCCAACCCACCAACGGTCACATTGTCAGGCTGCGCAGAGTGTGCAGAACGGCCAGAAAAAGTGGAGTAACGGCTAGTTTCCGTGGGGGTTGGCTTAAATAGCCACAGAAGACTGTAGCAAAATAGAGAACATACATTCCACTCCAAGCATTCAAGTCTTCAAGCTTTGCAAGTGCTCTTCAACGAGAAAAAGGGGAGATCAGCATTTACTGCGCCACCAACTTCTCCCCAGCATTCAAAGCTTCCTCCTCCTACATTCAAGTCGATCACTCATCCAAGAGGAGACCAGAGTCAAGAAGCCATTCCTCTACTTAAGCTTAAAAGCGTTTGAGGGCTTCTAAACTCATCCTTGAATATATTGTTTCATACCTGCTTTTGAGAAGCTTATTTTCTGTTTTCTTTCTACTACGTGTATTTACTTGGTTCAATCGGGGGATTGAATCAAGGGGATAAAGGTTAGTTGGTGAGCCAGTTTTAAAACCAACGTGTGAAAGGGTTTGATTGTGAGCCCGGGAAAACAATCGGGGTTGGTTCTAGTCGGTGAGCCTGGGAAAACCGACCGAGTTCGTTGTTAGCTCGTAAAACAACAAGTTTGGTTGTGAGCTTGCAAAACAACCGGCTGTAATCCAAGGGGTTATAGTGTATTCCCAAGAGAAACTTGGGGAGTGGACGTAGGAGCAAGGGATAGCTCCGAACCACTATAAAACTTGTGTTTGTGATTGATTGTCTCTTCCTCTTCTCATTTCATATTGCTCACAGCACATAGTAATTAATTAAATAACTTGGCATAGTTTTTAATTAATCATCCATAACGTTTTAAATTATCCAAATTGTTTTAAAACCCAATTCACCCCCCCCTCTTGGGTTGTCTATCTGGGCAACAATCAGGATTTAAGAGGGAGATGTGAGAAAGAAGTTGATACACCCTTCTCCTTAGCACCCCATCATGATGGGATGCATCTCTTGGCACATGCCTCATCATGATGAGGTGTGTGGATGGGATGCATCCCTTTATGATGCATCCCTCCATCTCTTATAAATAAGGAGGTGCCTTGGGGTTCTAAAGATCATCCAAGAAAAAGCCTCTCCTTCTCTCTCCCTTATCCCTTCTTTCTTACAAGTCTCTCTCTTTTGTCCTAACCCAAGACAAGAGGGTCTTCTTTAGAACAAAAAGGCTAGTGAATGTTTTAGAGGTAGAAAGAAAGAAGGAAGTGAAGGAAAATCAGCCAATTAAATCCTTTGGAAGGATTGAACAATTAGAATCAAGTTTTGGTGGAGCTAGAGTCTTGAACCCATTCCTGTGTGGATCAACATCGGAGGGTGAACATTTGGGCACCTTAGGACATCTTCAGATATATTGGATATAGCGTGATAGGTATTCTTCTATACCAAGATTATATTTTCTACATTATTTGGTTATACTATTAAGGCGATCTTGGCTTATTAGGGTTTCATATAATGGGTTTTATAAGAAAATTTTATAATCCCGTATCTTCCGCTGCGCCCTAGGGCGCTGGGAAACCCTAACAGATGGATCATGGGTTAAGGTACCTAAAAGAAAATCTCAAACCTTAGAGCCTGAGATCCCACATCAGGAGCCTGACCACCACTCTCCTCCACATAGCCATATGGCCTTCCCTGATGTACCTTCCAGCTCGGCTGGACCATCCACATCTATGCCTCCTCCTCCTTCAATCAGTGGATCCTTCTCCCTATCAGATGAACAGATGCACACTCTAGCATCTGTGATATGCCAGCAGATGAGGGAGGAGATGAGATCGATGATCACTGCTGAGTTGGCCCCCATCCGTACCTCACATGAAGCTCTCCTCCAAGAATTGAAGGAAGTCAAAGTTCAGATAGAAGCTGCAACATCAGAATTGTTTCATGTGGGTACAACTCAAACTTTAAGATCAATTGAGTTACAGGCTGACTTGAAGAACATATCAGATAGTCTTCAAGAGTTGATGAGCCCTGGAGGCAATGTGGGCAGTGTGGCTGCCCAACTTAGAGGGAAGATTGACAGGGCATCCCGGGAGTTCGAAGCATTAGTGGCTGCTTTCAATCAATCTCAGGGAGATCAGTTTAGAACCCTAATGGATTCAATTAATGCATTTATAGAGGCAGCTGCTAGGGCTATTGAGCAACGTCGCCGTTGAAGGACAGTTTGTAAACATCTAGGGTTCATCTTTTTGTAAAGCCCTATGCTAATTTTGAAACTTCTTTTGTATTAGGAATCAATACTTGTAATGATTTCCTTTCCTTTTAACCTTGTAATGACTTCAAATGATTGCAATGATATATGAATGTCATACAATTTCTTTAAAATTTTGTGTATGTTTCTAATCCTGTGGAATCAAATCTTGTGTATGTAAATCTGTGATGTGCCATAAAAATCTCATAACATACCTTAAGTGTTCAAATTTGACACAACTTATCAATGCATATGAAACAGGGGGAGCACAACTACTTTTAAAAGGTCTGAAATGAATTCCAAAACAAAGGGGGAGAGAAATGAATGCTGAATTCATTAATAAACAAAAACTTGGACAGAGGGAGCATAACTTGAATATCCTTGAGTGATTCATAGTAATATGCTGAATTCCACTAGGAATTGTGTCTTAAGTACCGAAGGATAATTTGTCCCCTTCATTGTTGATGACAAAAAGGGGGAGTAGAACCTATATATGGAGTGTATGGAGTAGAACCAATATATGGAGTATATGGAGTAGAACCTATATATGGAATAGAAAATTGAATTAGAAAAGATAAAATTGAAGAATATTGGCTTTAAGCATTAAGATAATTGCCCTTCTGGAAAAGAAAGGATGAGTCAAAAAGTATTTAGCCTTCAATTGTCTTTAGCATCAATATTTCATTAATTCACATTTTAACTTGATTCAAATTCAGTTGATATGCTAAAATTGCTCAAGAGCTATTAAAATCAATAATTTTGCATTTATCTAGCTACATCTAATCAAATACTGTGTATATGTTTAAATTTCGAATTTTGCATATACTCAGTGTTTTGTCATCATCAAAAAGGGGGAGATTGTTGACCCCCTAATGGATTTTGATGAATACAAAACACTAGAGTATAATTCCCTTTATCTTAACAATTTAATTGAGGATTTCATGTGTTTAATTAAGAATATTGTTAAGAAATGTCTAGGCATGTTCCCATATTTTTCAAGGATTTATTGAAGAATTTTTGAGATGAAGAAAACAGATCAGGGACAGCCGAGACGTCTCCGGTTTGTCCCAGAGACGTCTCTGGCACGAACAGGAAGAATTGGCACGCTTGGAGACGTCCCCGGCACCTGGCGAGGCGTCTCGCAGGGTCGGAGTCGACTCCCGACTCTGTAGAGTCGACTCTCTCAGAGGCGGCAGAAAGGCCGATTTCAAGGGATGCGCGCGAGTCGTCTCCAAAGGACGTGGAGTCGTCCCCGCGAGTAAAAAGCAGACTTCCCGAGTCGTCCCCAGAGAGCGCGGAGTCGACTCTCTCAGGGGATTCCAGAGGATTTGTTTTTCGGTGATAAAACAGCGGAGTCGTCCCCTAGGTAGCGGAGTTGACTCTCTCAGAGAATTCCAGAGGATTTGTTTTTCGGAGATAAAGCAGCGGAGTCGTCCCCATGCAAAAAGCACAAACATCCCGAGACGTCCCCGTAAAGGGCCGAGGCGACTCTCTCAGAAAAACAGAAAAACAAGCATTCAAACTGTTCATCCTCAGAGTTGCCCCCGTAAAGCACCGAGTCGACTCCCAACATCGTCAAAAGTAAATTCATACAGCCGAGACGTCTCGCGTTGAAGCGGAGACGTCTCCGGAGCGCCTGGGACGCGACTGACACACTTTTGCAGGTTTGTTTGAATTTCAAACTTCCATATCTTTGTGTCTAACGGATCTATTTGCTTTTTGGGCTATAAAAGGAAGCTCTTAAGTGCCTTCCAACAACTTCTCACCAACCCAACACAAGATCATTCAAGAGAGAAGAAAGAGAAAGAGGTTCAAGGGAGTTAGAGCTTTCAAGAGAAGAAATCAAGTGCATCCAAGCTTTCCCATCTGATTTCGTGCTCAACTACTCTCTCCCACTCGGCATTCAAAGCTCACATTCAAGCCAAAGCGATCCACATCGGAAGAACCACCATTTTCCACGCTTCCAACGGCTAAAAGGGTTCTTCCGGGTTTTATTATTTCTCATTGTTATATTTGCTTCTTAAGAGCTTTCAAATCTTTTGTAAAACATTGATTATTGTGCTTGTTCCAGTCAAAGGACTTGGAACAAGGGATAGGCATCCCAAGCCTAGATTAAATTGGGGGATTGTAGGGTTCGTTGTTAGCCCGGTGTAAAACGACGAGTTGGGTAGTGCACTCGCAAAACTACCGTACTGTAATCGTTGATTATAGTGGAAATTTCCAAAGGTGTTTGGGGAGTGGATGTAGGAGCAGTGGAAGCTCCGAACCACTATAAAATCTTGTGTTTGCGATTGACTATTCTTATACCTCTATCTTTACTTTAGCACATACACTTGTGTGTTTTATTTTTAATTAGACAAAAAAATCTTAAAACACCCAATTCACCCCCCTCTTGGGTGACCATCTCTGGGCAACACTAACTGAGCAAGTGAGTTCTATTCTCCAACACAACACCCCTCCGAAATTCAAAGATCCTGGTGCTCCCACCATCTCCTGTGTCTTAGGAAATGATTTCATTGATCGAGCACTCTTAGATCTAGGGGCAAGTGTCAACCTTTTACCTTATTCAGTTTATGAGAAAATTGGTTTAGGTGAGTTAAAACCAACCTCGGTATCCTTTCAATTGGCTGATCGATCTGTAAAAACACCCCGTGGGATAATTGAAGATGTTCTTGTCAAGGTAGACAAATTCTATTTTCCAGTAGATTTCATCGTCCTTGATATGGAACATGAACCTAATCCTAAGAAACAAATCCCCGTGATCCTTGGGCGGCCCTTTTTAGCAACAGCCAATGCATGCATCAATTGTAGAACAGGGGTAATGAACATATCATTTGGGAACATGAAGGTAAAATTAAATGTGTTCAATGCGGACGACCAATCCGCGAGAAAAGTTGAGTGTTTTATGATAGACAAAATAGATGAACTCATAGAAGGAGATGCAAAAACTACCTCACTGTGTCTGGCTGAAGACAATAAACTTAGCGCTTGTTGGGAGGCAACCCAATTCTCTTAAATTTTTTTAACATTGAGGACAATGTTAGGTTTAGGTTTGGGGGTATTTTTAAGTATTTTTAAGCATTTTTGGTTTTATTTGCATCTCTTGCATTCGTTTTCACTTCACAATGTCAGGTTTATGTTTGGGGGTATTCATCTTGATTTTCATCCAAAAAAAATAAAAATAAAAAATATAAAAATAATAAAAAAATGTGTTCATTTTTAAAATAATAATAAAAAAAATAAATTAAAAAAAAGTTTTTGCTTTTAAAAACCTAATTTCTATACATTTATGCGAGAATGATAAACACACAAGGTATATAAAATCTAAACAACCCAATGACTAGTCGGAAGTAATACAAATTTAAGTTCTTTTTATTAAGTCTCTCTTAGGGAGTTGTAAGCTAATTAATACTTTGGAATTTCACTACACACTGGCCGACCCTTCTAAGGTCTAAGCTCGACATTATGTTGATAGTATAGTAGCAACCTTGGACCCTAATGAATCATATTTATCGAATCCAAAAAAAAAATAAAAAAAATAAAAAAATCATCAATAATAATGGATTTAGTCAGGAACATCGAAAAGGGCTACCTATTGTCAAGGATCAAGTGGGCTTGTGATGAGAACTCCGAGTATAAGTCCCTAGGGGAGTCTTGATGCCTGACACCTTGTGCCAACTGGTGTGAGTGTTGTCGACTGATTGCTCGTTACATGGAGAAATCACCACAAGAGTAAAAGTGCACAATATATATATAAAAAGGAACAAAAAAAAAAAATTCTGTATTGACCTTGAAAAAGACAATAGTGTGAAAGCCGTCGTTGTAAAAATTCGAGTAAACTGAAATATTACAGATAAAGCCCGTGAGGTACTAAAGTAAATATCTACAACTCTCGAAATTATGCAGATAAGATGATTTTGAATCAGTGAACAGGTCCTTTCGACCAATCCTTGGAAACTACTAGTCTTTGCAATATTTTGTTGATCCGAACCCTTAGCTTGTGTACGGTCCAGATTTCACCGAGCATTCCAGTATAAATAAGTCTTACAACTCCCTAACGGAAACTTAATGACCTCAACTTGAATTGCATTTTGACCTAGGATTTGGGCTGACTTAGTAAATAAAACCGTGTGTGTTTTGAAATTCTTATCATTTATGTATCTTAAATTAGATTTTAATTTCCTTACTAGTATGCATTTGGAATTTGATTTTCACTTCAGAGATCAATTGATTTATCAAAAAAAAAGAAAAGAAATTATAATAACAATAATAATAAATGATTTATTTAAGTTTGTGGGTATCTTCACTGAAAACCCTCACGAGACTATAACTCGTCCACTAGGATAACCTAGGGGTTTAAAGCCTTGTTACATATGGTAAATGTAACCGCGATGCCTGCGAAAGTGAGTTAGAATTCTTCTTTTCTAGTTTTATTTTGCTCGAGGACTAGCAAAATATAGGTTTGGGGGTGTGATAAGTGCTTGATAATCTATAATTTAGTTATCTTTCCATAGCACTTATCAATGTTCTTAAACTGATAAATACGTATTTTACCATGAAATTGAATGATCATTGAAATAAATTTAAATTATGGTAAGAGGTAAATAATTCTTTTCTTAAACCAGATTCTGAACTTGTCTCTCTCTTGATTGCAATCTTTCATGAAAACTACAGAAAAACATATAAGGAGATTGTGTTGACCCAGCTAAGATTATAATTAAATGGGCTTTGGTCTTGATTAGATTAAAAGTTATAATTGTATAGGAAAATATTTGATTAACCCTCTTATTAAGTCACGGTCCTGCTTTTAGCCTTGTTGAGTCCGGTCTGAAGTAGTTTAGCAAAAATTAAATTTAAACGACATTGGGCTCGAGAGTAAGTTCAAGCAAATCAACGATCATGATCCACCTCAAACCCAAAGTCAATTCCCAACCAATTCATTACCTGCCTT
This sequence comes from Phoenix dactylifera, assembly GCF_009389715.1. Classification (NCBI taxonomy): domain Eukaryota; kingdom Viridiplantae; phylum Streptophyta; class Magnoliopsida; order Arecales; family Arecaceae; genus Phoenix; species Phoenix dactylifera. Next base: position 7,225 of record NW_024069641.1, read on the forward strand.
CATATAAAATTGATAAATTTAAAACAAGAAAAAAAAGAAAATAATGAATATAATAAAATAAAAATAATTTCGGAAAGAATCACTGAAAACACTATTCATATGAATAGGGTCCTGTGAAAACACTGTTCATATGAACAGTGTTAAAAAAAATAAAATATAATAACAAATGAGTTCACTGTTTATCTTCTTCTCCCCTCCCCCGCAGTGCATCACGGCTGAGATTCCCGTCGATTCTCCCGTTCCAGCCACGAGATGGCGTCGCCTAAGAAATCCTCCACGCGGTGCAGCCAACCTTCCGTTCCTCCGCCTGCGCCTCCGCCTCCGCACAGCGGCCATTCGGAGCGATCCTTCCAGCCGCATCAACCGCGTGCCATCCGCCGCCCGTTCCACCTCCCAGCAGCCGGAAATCACTCCTCCATGATCAACGCTTCCAGCATCCCATGAAATCAAGCATCTAGCCGTCTCCCTCTGCTGGATTTGAGCCATTCCAACCGTCCGCAATCCCATGGAATTGGCGAATCCTTCTTCTTTCACTCCACATTAATCCCGCAGCCAGCTCCCATCGGATGAGCATCCGGGATTCGCATCCTCACCAGCGTACTCCCAGGGGATCCATCACCGGTGAGAGGGTCTATATGAAGAGGCCATCAGCAAAGAGAAGGGGGGGGCTTCGACAGAAAAATAGGGGAGACCCCCTGTTTTGGTGAAAAGAAGAAGAAAGCCGAGAGGGAGAGAAAAAGAAATAAAAAAAAAGAGAAAGGAGGGGGAAAGAGAATATTTTGTGATATTTTGGGAAGAATGAGAGGGGAAGACTTTCACTTGAAGATGGGAGGTCGTCCGGAAGCCATGCGCGGCTAAACGTCTAGTCTAGGGCTGGATGAAGCCCTAGCAATGTATCAGGGCATTGTAATTCTTATTTTTTTATTATTTTGGAGCTTGTTTAAATTCTTATTTTCAATGAAATATTCTTTTATGATATTTAAACTTTGAGCATGCTAGTTACTAATCATGTTTGCTAAAGTAGTCTAAGATGATTCATGCCTAGGAAGATGAAGTGTGCTGCATCAAGATTAGCATACTTAGGTAGACACTTCATGCTACACCGAAGATGGATCTTCCTAACACTCTTTATGCTTTTATTTTAAAAGGCTTGTAGCCAATTTGCATGCCTCTCCAAAAGATAAAAATTAAGAACACAGTCCCTAATGCAATGCTACGAGGTGGATTCCAAACCCTAGATCTATCTACTTTGATAAATTTCAATTCGTACTCATAGATTAATTTAGTTAAATCAAGTTAGCAAATCCTTCTTCTTGATTTATTTTTAAAAGAAAAATAACTTATTCTTCAATCCCTGTGGACCGACACCCGTAATCACTATCCTACAGGATACGTGCTATTGCGTGGTTTATTTTTGAAATTAAAATAACCGATCAAAAATGGGACTTAAATATATGTCTGATTGGCTTTAGTGCAAGTGGGAGATTGTTAGAAGTATGCCCTAGAAGCCAATATGGCTGACGCATATTTGTAATCTGGGGCATAAATTTGTAATTTGATACTTATTAATAAATAAGATTGGGCAATTTATTTTTTATTCATGTTTGTATTTGTCCATGAATCATCCAAGAAATTAATAGATGATGACACATAATTTCAAGGAGTTGAGAATTTGAGGCATGTGTCATTAGGGATTAATTTCTAAATGCTCATGATCGATGGATCCATCACGAGGGACGGTGATCGATCCGTTGAAATTAGTGCACAGATCACTTAGTTAGATGGACGAGTCTCGAGTCCACGGTTTAGAGACACTGGAGTGATTATGCAAGGACTTGTTAGAGAACAAAGTACTGAGCGTGACCAAAGATAGTAGTCACATGGATGTCTATCCACTCGTCAGTGACTACTTATGCTGCAGTTGTATGACTGGTCCTTTGACCTGCGATGTCTCAGCTATTCACTATGAGGTTGTTGTAGTTTGACGAGCATGTGAACTTGGGCCCTAGCCATTCGGGTCCTTGTAGTGCGGATTGGCTACAGTAAGTTCATTTTGGAATAGAGTTGCATCTAGATGGGATCTATCGACCTTGATAGATTAGGAGTGAACTTATGTGATTTATGAGACTGAGTTCGATAAATTTCTGGCCAGGTATTTTGGAAAAAGAGTTTTCCATATCCCGAACTGGAAGTCATATAAATTTGACATATGACGGACGATGGGATTTGACGAGATATCCATAACCTCCATCACGTTGGGATCTATGATAGAGGGACTGTATCATACACTAACTGCACCTAGAGGTTCAGACATTCCATTCTGCTTGGTTGCCACCACATACTGCTAGGTGTCACTAGTGGATTGTGAGACTCGAAGGCATTCATTTGGTGATCAGTGAACCCTAAGAGTAGAACTGAAATCGTTTCAGTCCACTGAAAGAAGTTTCAATGATATTGAGATAGAGATCTCAATATTTCTCACTACCAGTCAGAATAGAACTTACGGGGTCACACACATAGAGAATTTAATTAGTCAGACTATCATAATTATGATTTGGAATCATAATAGAAATCAATCATCAATATGATTGATGATTGAATTAATCCACTAAGTGTTAGTGAGTTAATGGAAGAAGAATTAAGTGGAATTGATTGCAATTGGATTGCAATTGGGCTGATTTAATGAGCCAAATCAAATTGGGTTCGACCCAAATTGATTTGGATTCATGATTGGGTCAATTTGATTAAACCAAGGTTTGTGCGGATTTTAAAGACCACATGTCGTTGTAGGATGAATATGACTTAAGTCATGTTCACACTATGCATACTTTGAAGTCCACATGGCGTCGTAGGATGCATGCTCCCAAATCAATTAATTCTCCTAATAAGATTAGAAATCCTAATGTGATTAGGAAATTAATCAATTGATTAAATAGACATATGTCATGCATCTATGGGCACAAGGATTGGACACTTGGCATTAATCCAAGGGTGGGTTATAGTCCCATACTCCTAATAAGATTAGGAGGAGCCCTAAACCCAATCTATAAAAGGGTAGCAAGGAAGAAGTTATGAATCAATTCTCTCCTCTTCCTCTCCAAGCCTCCTCTTCTTTCTTCCTCCTTCTCCACGGCAGCAAGGGGTCTTCATCCATCTCTTCTTCCACGGTAGCAAGGCAAGGAAGATCCACGTGCAAGGTTCCTCCTTCCTCTTCCTCCATCGCGAGCAAGGTTGAAGAAGAAAGGGTTCTTCTTTAAGGAGATATGTTGCAGATTTTTATCTTCTAATCTATATGATAGTCATGAGAGGTCTTTGCAAGGAGCTAGCGGTAAGACCCTATCTCAGATGATTAGATCCTCGTGTGGATACCTGTAGAGGCCGGACAATTGTGTGGCTCAAACAGGAACCTAGATAGATCATCAGGCTGCAGTGTTCTTCACCTGCAGAATTTTTGAAGATGAGATCTTCAAATTAATTTCTTCTGATTTTAGTTTCAGTTTTATGAATCTTAATCAACCTTCCTCAGATCCTAATCTCTCCTTCCTAATGAATTCAAAGATCTTCTGAATTTGCATCCAGAAAAATTTTTGAATTCTACGATCCGAGGCGCGTTCATGCGATGAACGACGTCCCGTTCGAATTCCACTGCGAACGTTGCATCGAACGGGGCGTAACTCAGCACCCTCACTATCATCATCGAGGACCACCCTGATGGTGGCTCGGCCCCCCACCTGACGGCAGCCAAGTGGCCCACGACCGCCGTCGTCGCCGCCGGTGGCCAACCGACGAGAGGAAGAGGAGGAGAGGACGGGATCACGAGGAAGAAGACCTCGGATCCACCATCCTCCATCACCAACCAAACCCAGCAATCCCTCTCCGACCCTCACACAGACCCGATCAACCCCACCCGCCATGAATCCCGGCCAACCCGGCGGCCGGCGGCGGTGAGATCTGGAAGAGGGAGGCCGAAACAGGGGTACCCTGTTTCAGATCCCTCTCCGGCGATTTCACCGTCCAAAACCCAATTTCACACAGCCCCAATCCAGGAAATGAAGCATAAGGGAAGGAGCCACGCTTACCTCAGTCCGACGGGGTGCTCCAGCGACCCTTCCGGCGAGGAATCGGTGGAGAAATTCGTGAGCAACTTGGATTGAAACCCACGGATCCGAGGCCTCTTCGTGCGATTGGTAGGGATCTTCGCCAGCCGGCTCGCAAAATCCGCCGCCTTCCCCCACGATCGCCCTCTTCTCCGGCGGTCAACCTCCCCCGACGACCGGCCTCCCCGCACGCCGTCGCCCCCCCTATATCCCTCTCTTCCACGATCGTGCCTAGGGCACGATCGTAAAAGGTGGATGGGCCCGGTCTTTTCGGGCCGGCCCGTCCACCCTTTTTTTTCCCCCTGGGTTTTGACATTCTTTCCTCCTAAAAAAAAATTTCGTCCGTAAAATTAACGTACCTGGAATACCAAAGAGTTGAGGGTGTTTGGCTTTTATTTCTTCCTCGAGCTCCCAAGTGGCCTCTCTTTCTGAGTGATTGCTCCATTGCACCTTTACATAAGGAATGGTCCGACGCCGCAACACTTGATCCTTTCTATCCACAATCTGTACCGAGTACTCTTCATAAGTCAAGTCCTCATGCAGACTTATAGGCTCAAAATCTACCACATGGTTTGGGTCCGGAATATATTTTCTCAGCATTGAAACATGGAATACATTATGTACACCTGATAAAGCTGGTGGTAGAGCCAAACGATATGCCATTTCTGTTGGGAATTGTATCCTAAATGTCAATCGTCAGCATATTGATGATTGAATTTTGTAAATAAATTGATAAATTAATAAAGTATTATTTGGCATTATTCATCATTTCATCTTCAAATGAACTCTTATATGATGAAGTCCTTAGGACTTATGTTATGATAAAGGAGGATTTATCTTTGAGTCCTTAAACTTGTTCGCGACCAAATGATATGTTGTTACTAGGACGACAACATTATCGAGATTAGGTCGTTGTGTGACATATACGTTGGTTGTCCTCTTAACCAAGGAGTGTGGAGACACTGGTATGCCATACAGGTGAAGTGTAGGAGTACATTTCACTAAACGTGACCAATTCCGGAATGCTTTACTGTCAAGAGATGTTCCGAGTGGATATGGGTATAAGTTTGAACCTCTGACCTGAGATCGCAACCTGTGATTAGCAAGTAACTCACTATACTTTGGTACCGGACTACCTGAATTTTTAATTTAGTGACGGAAGGTCACTGGGTGCAGTCAAGTACTTGCGTAGTCAGTTGTGAGTTAAGATGGAATTGACCCCTCCTGGAAACAGGAGATAATGTCTTATGATTAATTTAGCAAAACCTTGGCCAGGGTAATCCCAGTGAGGAGTCACGAGATATCTAAAGTTAATCACATAATGGATGTACTAATTATAGGGTTGACAGTGAGCTCTAAGTCATCCTGGCATTAGGAGTCAAAGGGATTGAATTATACAGTAACCATAGTCCAGGGTTCCAGAATATTTGCTTCGCATATATTCGGCCTATCCGGACATCGGGTACCATTGCTAGATGGTCACATCGATTAGTATAGGAAGACATTCTTATACTACCGGCTTAGGTTCGAACCTATGAGGTCACACGCATAAAAGTTTCTAGGTTGATCAAATGGCTGATTGATGATTAAGAATCATTCAGGGGTAATTTGGTCAATTCGATTGACAAATTATCCTAAGCAAAAGTTGCATTAAAATAATTATTGAATTATTTGAGGATTAATTAGCAATTAGATTGCTAATGAACTCAATTTGATTGAGTAATTAAGCTTAGGTTGAGCCAAATTGAATAGGATTTAATTTGGGCTGCATCAGGGTTTGACCTAATTGGATTGGGTTCAACCCAAGTAGATTGAGCTTGACCCAATTGATGGAACTTGACCCAATTGGATTGGGCTTGATCCAAATCAATTAGAAGACCTTATTTGATGAGGATTATGAGTTCAAATAATCAGAATTGGATAAGGAGAAGAATCCCTAAATTTTAGGAACCTATCCTTATCTTCTTGGAGAAGAATGACATCTTAATTTTTCCCCAATATTTTCTACGCCTATCCTCTTTATTTTTGGCCAAAAATTGGCGTGAGAAGAGAGGAGGCGTGGGGCTATATTTTCTATAAAAATGGTGCCTTAAATATTTCTAGAAAGATTTAGATGAATTTCCTAATTTGTAGGGATTGCATGGTGCATGAAATAGGGTGGTCTGCGGCTGAACTTTGGATGCATGAATTCCTATCTTTTAGGGATTCAAAATGCATGAAATTTGGATATGTTTATCTCCTCTTAGCTTTCAAACCACCAGAAGTTTTTGGGAATTTTATCAGCCAAATTAGTTGGCTAAAATAGGTGTGAGGCGTGGGGTGGTCTTTTGGCTATAAAAGACCACCATGCCTTGGGTTCAAGATATACCATATTTAGAGGTTTCAAAAAATTCTGAAAAAATTCTTTGAGGGTCTCCATCCCTTCTTCTCCTTCTTCCTCATGTCCATCCTCCATCTTCTTGAAGAACAATCAAAGGTTGAGTGTTTAGAAGGAGAAAGCTCCAGCCATTGCAACGTTCCTGCACGAGCTAGCACTCCCGCGGAAGACGATCTACCTAGGGCTTCGCGTGTACTTCTCATAGAGGCCATTCGTGTGCGTGGCTGTGAAGTCAAGTATCAGATCCATAAGTTTCTTCCATCATAAAAGGTATTAATCCCACATCAATATTTTATTTTGGAGTCAGGGTCTAGGTCTGATTTTCCGAGGTTTTACCCTCCTTTGGGGCTCCTCACGGAGTTATCTCCAGAATCCATTCGATGGATATTCGGAGATTAATCGGAATAGAGTGTTTACCTTTCAGATCTGATAGTTAATCATGCATGAATGTTTTAGCATAATTGTTTAAACGATTCCGGCATAATCCTATGTGTTCTTAATGTGCTGATTTCTAAATTTGATCTTGTAAGCATGCATGAATTAAATTATTTGATTCGATTTTTCCGCCGCGTTTTAAAACTTAAAAAGAACTACGTATGGCTTGATCTCCCTTATGAAGGGGTAAGTAGGCAACCCGATCAGGTTCAGCCATGATTTTTTTTTTAAAAAAAAAAAAATTCAGCATGCTTAACACCTAAGAACCTAGGATTAACTTTCAGTGGTATCAGAGAAAAGGTCCAAGAGTTGTGACCAATTTCCGGGAACTCTCACGCATGATCATGTGACGAAGCGTGGCTCTCTATCCGGAGACGTATAGAGATGCGTGCTCTGATAGGTATACATGGGTGTCACCCTATTTTTAATAGGACCGAACCCATGTAGGAGTGGAGACTCTCCCTAACAGTGGTATCAGAGCCAGGTTCATGTTTAAACTTTTATGTTTTAATTCTTGTAATTAAATCTAAAATTATTAACATATTTAGATTAGATCTAAAGTATTTTTTATGATTGATTTAATTGCTGATTATGCATGATTAAGTAGATCTAAAATTTTGGATGCATATGATGCATGTTTGTGTTAGGATTAGTAATATGAATAAATCTGAAATTATAATATTATTTAGATTAGATCTAAATAAAGTTTATGATTTATATGATCTCTGATTTTAATGAACAAATCAGATCTAAAAATAAAAGTGAAAAAATAAATACATAAGATGTATGTTGTTTGTATTAGTTCATGTTGTTATGTATATGTGATGCATGAACATTAAATATAATGACTTAAACATGAATTAAATCTGATTACATGTGATTAATTACAAAAACTCAGATCTGAAAATATGTTTTAAGAACTGAAAGATTCTAATTAATATGTAATTAAAAAGAAATATGCAATGATCAAAATTTTCATAAGTCTAAACTTAATTGAGAATTAAGTGTTATAAAATAGAATTGTAACTCAATTAATTGACATTGCATAATTCTTTGGGCCTATGGGTTAGCTTGAATCAAGTTCCTAGGATTGCATTAGACCTAAGGTTAGAATCATACATGGACAAATAGAATTAATTGATCAAATCTAATTAAGTAGTAACTAGATTAGGTCAAGGAAATTCTAGGTCAATTTACAATAGTTGTAGATGGATCAAGTCCATGTCTTTGATTAGACCAAGATGGAACTTGATTTAGGCTCAGAGGTGTAGCCTGAGTCATTTGAGTAATCAAATCAAAATTGATTAACCAGTCGGTGTCTAAGGTAAGTTTGGCAGTTTTGACCGGTGGTTTTAATTGGGAGCTACTCGCACTGATTCGTCTTTGTCGAGTTAATGGCATATCCCTTCCACCGATCTCACTTACCTGGCCGACATGGTCAATCACATTTTGATTGGATCACTTAATGATTCGAGTTAGCCCATGCCTATAAGAAAAATCAGTTTGACTGATTTAGGTGCCTCCTTAACCGGTTTGAGTCTAATCTGATTTGGTGAAGTCAGTGGAAGAAATTAGACCTACCGGATCTTCTTATCTATCCTAATTAAGAAATCCTCTAAAATTATTAGGTCCTTAAAATGAAATGGTTATGGAGATAACTAGGTCATAGCCTCCCATTAAGTTGGATGATAATGGGTCCAATGTTTTGATAATTATTGGAGGCGCCACACGCCTGGTACTTATCAAGCATTGGAATTGTCATTCAATATATGATGAGTTAAGTGTACCTTCAATAGGCGGTCAGGTGAGCCGAGCCACACTCGGGCTTGGTCGTCTATTAGTTGATTAGACTTAACCCTATCATTTAATGGTTGGACCTGACTAGGGTATTCGGTGGAGGAGCCACACGCCTGCCGAAGAACCTTGGGCAAAATTATCACTAGAAGTTGCTTGGTGAAGCAACTGGTTTAGAACCTACCAATAGGTGCATATGGGTTAGCCGAGCCACACTCGGGCCTATATGCGATCTATTGGGTTCTAGTGCCCACTAAAGAATTAAGAGTAATTTTTCGAATTGGAGGTAGAGGCTACCAATTTGTATAAAATAGTGGAAGTACCTTTAGACTAAAGTCCAAGTCTAATGTGTTTAGTCAATTCATATACTAATAGCCAAATTTTTTTTTATACAGAAATGGCCACTAATTTGTCACTTCGCTCATTATTGGATAATGACAAGTTGACTGGTCCCAACTTCAATAATTGGTATAGGAAACTGAAAATTGTGCTAGAGCATGAATGGATCCTTTATGTGATAACAGATCTGGCACTTGAGCAGCCTGTTGCTAATGCACGGGGTACAGTCAGAGACACTTATCAGAAGTGGCTCAGTGATCATATCACTGTCTGTTGCATTATGCTCGCTGCAATGAATGATGAGTTTAGTAGGCATTTTGAGAATGTGCAGCCGGAAGACATCATTCAAGTGTTGAATGAATCTTTCGGTATTCCTGATGATGTTGAAAGGCACAAGACTAGTTGTGCTATTTTTAGCGCACGTATGAAGGATAGGGCTTCGGTGACCGATCCTGTATTGTACATGATTGAGTTAATCGAACGCCTAGGCATTTTCGGATCTCCCCTACATGATCAATTGGGGAAGGATGCTATACTGAATTCTCTTCCTGGTTCGTACTGCCTATTTTTCACCAACTTTCGTATGACGAAACTGGTAGTAAATTATCACCAATTGTTGGATTTACTATAAACTTTTGAGAAGGATCACCAACTCCTAAAAGGGTCGGTGAATTTAGTGGGAGGTTCGTCCAGGGGTCGTGGTACCTTTAAGAAAGGAAAGAAGAAAAATAAGAATCAAAAGAAAAAGGTGCAACGTGCTAAGCCAAGTCAGACCAAAAAGATTAAGGCTGACCACAATCTGGCAGAATGCTTCTATTGTAAGAAGCAGGGGCATTAGAAGAGGAATTATCCTCAGTACCTTGCCTCACTTGACCCGAATAGGCCAAGCAAGAGAAAAGGGCAATCAGTTGCTGATCAAGGTATTTATATGATAACACCTTGTAATTTCTCTATATGTGATAATTCGACCTGGGTATTAGATACTGGAAGTCCATTTAATATATGCAATTCGTTGCAAGGACTTCAGGTCAATGAGAGATTTGAAAACAGCAAGAGATTCCTGAATGTTGGAGATGGAAGATCTGTTCCAGCTCTAGCTTTAGAAAATCTCAAACTTGTTTTCAATTCTCATGTAGTTGTCTTGAGTGATTGTCACTATTGTCCTACGTTCTTATTGAATGTAATTTTCGTAGGCCTTTTGGCCATGAACGGTTATGAAATTTCAATAAAGAAATGTTCTTGTGATATCATTATGAATGGTGTTACTGTAATGAATGGACGATTGAGCAATGGCATCTACTTGTTATCACAACCTGTTAATGTAATGAGGTATTAATCCCACATCAATATTTTATTTTGGAGTCAGGGTCTAGGTCTGATTCTCCGAGGTTTTACCCTCCTTTGGGGCTCCTCACGGAGTTATCTCCAGAATCCATTCGATGGATATTCAGAGATTAATCGGAATAGAGTGTTTACCTTTCAGATCTGACAGTTAATCATTTATGAATGTTTTAGCATAATTGTTTAAACGATTCCAGCATAATCCTATGTGTTCTTAAGGTGCTGATTTCTAGATTTGATCTTGTAAGCATGCATGAATTAAATTGTTTGATTCGATTTTTTTGCTGCGTTTTAAAACTTAAAAAGAACTACGTATGGCTTGATCCCCCTTATGAAGGGGTAAGTAGGCAATCCGATCAGGTTCAGCCATGGTTTTTTTTTTTAAAAAAAAATTCAGCATGCTTAACACCTAAGAACCTAGGATTAACTTTCAGTGGTATCAGAGAAAAGGTCCAAGAGTTGTGACCGATCTTCGGGAACTCTCACACGTGATCATGTAATGAAGCGTGGCTCTCCGTCTGAAGACGTATAGAGATGCGTGCTCTGATAGGTATACATGGGTGTCACCCTATTTTTAATAGGACCGAACCCATGTAGGAGTGGAGACTCCCCCTAACAACTTCTCCAACTCTGTCCAGGATCTCGAACGGACCATCATACCTAGGGCCCAATTTGCCACGAACCCCGAACCTCATCATACCTTTAGTAGGAGATACTTTCAAGAAAACATGATCACCAACCTGAAACTCCAGTTCTCTTCTCCTATTGTCAGCATAACTCTTTTGTCTACTCTGAGCTATAAGGAGCCGTTCTCTGATCACTTGTATCTTATCCACAGTTTGCTGTATTATCTCTTGGCCTAAGACCAACCAAGGAATCATCAACCGTTAATGCTAAATTTAAGATGCCCAAGATTCTTTCAAAAGTTGTCAACAATAGAAGAACCCACTGGTAAAAATTACATAGCTACCTCTAGATCATCCATAGAATCAACATAGCTACCTCTAGATCATCCATAGAATCAACAACATTCTTCTCTATTACAAACTAACTCAAGTGTTCCATCACAATACCTTTTAGATCAAATATTAATGTTCTTAACCAGTTTCAAAATAACTCAAACCACCACACTTCCGCTGCGCACTCTGATTTAATCCATTAAATGCTCTAAAGTCTCTAAAGATTTATGACCAAAATATCACATTGTACTAGGAGTAAGAAAATTCAAATTTCAAAACTTTAATTGAGCAGAACCTCCAGATCTCTCTGTCCTCAATTTATGTAGAGTATACTAACCATAACTAACCTTCAAGGCATTAATCAAGTTTAACGTCACTACATGATCTTCACAATCATTTTAGAATCCAAAATATCTAGGTTTAATTTAAAATAAGTTAACCTTGGATTTTTTCAGCAATTCGATTAGACATTCTACGTTGATCTTCTTTCCAAAAGATTTGCTTCAAATTCAATGGGTTAGAAGTCATTGAGCCAATACACTATGATTAAAAATTAACTCTATCGATCTCCAGATCTTTCTTCACCAAGATTCTTAACATCCATCAACAATGCTATATATGATAATTCATGTAAGCATCTCATGACCGAAGTCTCTACTCAATATAACATTTATTAGTGGCTTCATCAACAATGACAAAAGATCCTGCTCAAATCTTAAATCTAGGCTTGAGTTTTAAATTTAACACATCAAATAGTCTTCTACAATTATAAATAAAATCCAGTAGCCCAATCCAAATATGAGAATTCAAATAATTAGAATTTTCCCGTCAATATGCATACTCTATGGCCTTAAAATAATCAAATACATCAATAGGAAATAGACCTATTTGCAATATCCAACATGCCAATACCAGATATAATCCACATACATATTCAACTTCGAAGAACATTCCTTTCAATATTATGAAATCTTCTTAGCTCACTCCAATACTATGGAAGATCTACGTACAAACCCCACTCTAATAATTAGCAGTAAAACCAAAAGTACGATCACATCAAAACCCATATCAAGTTTGAACTTCCAGGTCATTTAAATAATATCTGAGCATGGTATAACCGATATGCCATTGTTGACATTCCTACAGTTATCTTAGGTCAAACCTTTCTTATCATGATCAAAGATAATTTATACTTTTCTTCCACACTCATCGAAAACTAAACCCGATACATACATTTTATCATAATGCCCAGTGATCTTACACCGTAAGCACTAAATTTAATTATTATGTCCCAAGTGATCATAACCTTAAGCTATGATATATTTATGTCACGATCCCTAATGATCTTAAACATATGCTCAGATTCCAATTTGTCACAATTTTCAATGATCTTAAACCTCGAACTCTGATGCCACTAAGGCCACAGTCCCTAGTGGTCTTAAACCTTAGATTATAATATCATTCTTGTTACAATCTCAAGTGATTATAAACCAAGTCTCTGATAGTTTTTCTATCATAATTTTCTACTCACACTCACCTGAACCTAAACCCTAGGATATCTTAACCTTAAGCTCTGATACCATTTCTGTCACGCCCCAAACCCATCACTCGGGTCGACCACGTGACACGGCCACATAATCCCTAAAGTAGAACCCTAGAGATCATGTAAGGCCTAAAAGGTACAATATTCACATAAATGCCAACATCAATGATTAATGTAATTAAATCAAATCCAACTAAAATGTACTGATTAATTACATAATTTCAAATATCCATAAGCAAAAGATAAATTAACTTCTATCTATCTAGCAGTCAGACTCCATGCTGATCTCATTTCTCGTTCCATCCAATGGTCTCTACAAATCCAGTGTCTCTGAAAAAGAAAGTAAGTGTAGTATGAGCTTTTCCAGCCCCGTAAGAATTCCAACAGCCACACACGATAATAATAATAAAATAATCAAAATAACAAATAAATGTCATTTCATCATTTCAAAAGCTCAACAAACAACAAGTATATAAAACTAGTACATATACATAAATTCTCTTTACACATTATGTGATTCACTTTTGTATTACTCTGATCCCCAAGTTTTAAGACTTTTCACTTCTAGCTTTGGACTAACCAAGATTATAACCCAGTCCAAGACTGCACAAATCCCACGCATAAGCTCGTGGTAGCTATCCCACGCGTAAGCCCGTGGAGGCTATCCTACGCATAAGCTCGTAGATGCTATCCCACGCGTAAGCCCGTGGAGGCTATCCCACGCATAAGCTCGTGGCGGCTATCCTACGCATAAGCTTGTAGAGGCTATCTCATGACAAGGCTAGTCCAAACCATTTTACATGTCTAATTTCACATGTTTAATTAAATTCCCATCACATCACATATTTTAATGTATTCTCAAAAATATGATAATTCTTCCTAATTTAATTATTCCAATACTTTCATAATAAACCAAATGCACACCTCATATGTGTCATACGAGCTCATAAAATTAATAACAACATACTGATAAAAATATATCCAACGATAAATCCAATACATGTATAAATAGAGGTGCTCAGATGTAAGGATTCTTACAAGAAATTATAGACTGACTCAAACAAGGATCCAAATCACAACCTACGCGCTGGGGTGCTGAGTTCCCTGATCAAAATCTCCTGGCACCGTTGACTCTTCCCCTACAACATCAATTATAAATCACAAACTAAATTATTTAATATTTAAATATTCTAAATCATAATTCACATCTACTATGGGGTCCATCACCAGGTCTCCAAACATCTCAATCCCTCCAGATCTGGGGCAGTCGGGGTGGCCCGACTCCCATCCTTGTACCACCGGCCTATGTCGTCGCCAGCCATGGCCGCAGCCACGCCGGCGATGATGGCCGGTCCCAGTGAAGAGACCAAGAGAAAGGAAGATCCCTCTCTCTTCATGGTTGGGAGTACATCCCCCTCCCTCAAATCTCTTTGGTCCAAGGGTAATAGCCATGGTGGCTGCCCTCTCCTTCCCCAACCCAACACACCTCGGCCACCACTGGCCGAACCATTGCCGGCTGCCACTGTTGCAGTCGCCGGCGATGGGGGCCGGCCAAGAGAGGGAGGGAAGAAAAAGTCGACAGAGGTCCGAAGAGAGGTGCTTACAGGCCCTCTGTCTCCTTCTTCTTCCCTAAGACCCGGATCCCCTCCCCTCACCATCATCACCGAGGACCACCCTGATGGTGGCTCGGCCCCCCACCCGACGGCAGCCAAGTGGCCCACGACCGCCGTCGTCGCCGTCGATGGCCAACCGACGAGAGGAAGAGGAGGAGAGGACGGGATCACGAGGAAGAAGACTTCGGATCCACCATCCCCCATCACCAACCAAACCCAGAATCCCTCTCCGACCCTCACACAGACCCGATCAACCCCACCCGCCATGAATCCCGGCCAACCCGGCGGCCGGCGGCGGTGAGATCTGGAAGAGGGAGGCCGAAACAGGGGTACCCTGTATCGGATCCCTCTCCGGCAATTTCACTGGCCAAAACCCAATTTCACACAGCCCCAATCCAGAAAATGAAGCATAAGGGAAGGAGCCACGCTTACCTCAGTCCGATGGGTGCTCCGGTGACCCTTCCGGCGAGGAATCGGTGGAGAAATTCGTGAGCAACTCGTATTGAAATCCACGGATCCGAGGCCTCTTCGTGCGATTGGTAGGGATCTTCGCCGGCCGGCTCGCGAAATCCGCCGCCTTCCCCCACGATCGCCCTCTTCTCCGGCGGTCAACCTCCCCCGACAATCGGCCTCCCCTCACGCTGCCGCCCCCCTGTATCCCTCTCTTCCACGATCGTGCCTAGGGCACGATCGTAAAAGGTGGATGGGCCCGGTCTTTTTGGGCCGGCCCGTCCACCCTCTTTTTTCCTAGGTTTTCACATATGCAGTCAAAGAGCACCCGTCAAAATTTGAGAGGCTTGCAGATTGAAGAGAGTTTAACTGAAGTATTTTGGATCAACTATTGTCTTTGTGGTTTAAAGGATCAAATCCAAATAGATGTGCAAATGCATACCTCTAAACATTGAAATCAGCAATAGGATTGGCTCAACTACACAAAACTTGCCTTACAATGTAGGCAAGAGAAATTGAAAGGAAATGATAGGAAGAAGAACATTTGTGCCTACTACGAGTGTTGGAGAAAGAAAGTCTCTATCCCCTGATGGGAGCACAAAAGTGCTATCTACATATCACCTAAATTAGTGTTATTGCTAACTGATAATGATAAATTCACTGGTTTAATATTATATTTTCGTTTGGTACAAGTTATTACAAATTAAAGTTTAAATGCGCATTTGGTACAGATTGCGCAGGCCTAATCCTACCATGACCTAGTCGAGCACATTTGCCCCCGAGTGATTTTCCACATTATACTAGCCATCCCACGGTTCATCATCAGCATCACGTCTTCAACACGTTGTGATGTCCCAGCATCCGCGTCGTCCATCGGATCACCTTCCAAATCAGCCCCGCATCCAAAGACTCTGCAATCTCCCTGCATCGCACAGCCCTCTTCCAGATTAGCCTTCTTCCCGTCTCAGCCTGTGCAAAAATGAAGGAGGAGCAACGGTCCCCACGAAGCATCCACGTCTGCATCTTTCCTCCCCGGATCCACGCCTGCCTCCCAGCAGCCAAGATTCACAGCCGGCGCTCCCATCCTCCCATGGTCCAAAGAGGAAATCCATGAAGCGTGATTCCAGCCACAGATCCCAGCGTCCAAAACTTCCGGCCGCCCGTTTCAAAGATCTCCAGCTTCATCCTGTGCGGAAACAGGGGAGAAGAAAGGATCCCACGCCCGTCCGCCTCTTTCGCATCCCCTCCCTTCCGTTTCAGCCTCCCACGTTCGATTTCAAGCCGTGATCCCAGCATCCGTTTCTTCTCCCAGTGATTCCACGAGCCCCAGCTTCTTCCGTCCGATTGCAAGGCTGATCCAAGATGCCATGTCCTCCTCTTCCGAGTTCCAGCATCTCATCCCGTGCCGTTCTGCATCACAGCTTCCTTCCCAAATCAGCAATCGGATCTCCCAAGCACTGCATCCGTGATCAACTCCCTCCCATCGATCACGCAACCCGGACGATCGCTGTTAGAAAGCCCCGCCCATGCCGCTGAAATTCAAAAAATTCAGATGCAGCGGAAGAGGCATGCGCGGGATCAACCGTTCATTGCATGAACGTTGTTCAAAAACCGTTCGTAGATAGATAAGGATTAAAAACTTTTAAAACCTTTAGAAGATCAGATCTTCACCTTGTGCGGGTAGATGATCACCGCAAACTGAAGTTCGTGGTTTAGGATGAAGGTTCGCTTGAAGCCGTTCAAGTGCCCGGCCTCTACGGGTATCCACACGAAGCAGAAACCGATCAAAGCTTCCTTGTCTCCCCGAGGTGCTAGCTCCCTTGCAGAGACAACTTTGGATGGCTGATTTCCTCTCTTTCAATCAACCCTTGATTGTGCTTGAGAGGAGAAAGAAGAAGGAGGGATAGAGAGAAGCGGAACGAAGCCTGCAGCCTTCTTTTATTCTCCCTATGTTGGAAGGAGGAAGAGAGGAGGAGGAGGCCGCCACCCTTCTTCTTCTTTTGCTCTTGCTTGCGGCTGAATCAAGGAGAGGGGAGAGGGAGGCCACGGCTGCAAGGAGGAGAGCATCACATGCATTAGGGCGTCAGCCCCCTTTCACCTCCTTATAAAGCATCTAGGGCTCCTACAAGTTAGGAGCCCTAGACTTTTTTCCAAGAGGGGCGCCGGCCCCTCTTGTGTTGCCGCACCAATGAAGCAAAGGAGGAGGGGCTTGAGCCCCTCCTTCTTGTGTTGCCCTAATCCTCATCTAATGAGGATTGGGAGCCCCTAATGTGGTTTAGCCCTAATCCAATTAGGGTTTAACCAAATCATGAATCAATTGGGTTCAATCTATACTAGTCCTAATCCAATTAGAACTTGAGTGAACCATGACTCAATTGAACTCTTCAATCCTAACCCAATTAGGAGTCATGTTGATTCATTAGATTAATAATTAATTAGGACTTAAGAAACCCTAATCAAATTAGGACTTATTTAATTTTAGTCCTAATCCAATTAGGACTCTAATTTGAATCCGAAGTCCTAATCCGATTAGGACTCTAGGAATCCTACTCCAAGTAGGAATCCAATTTTAATTCAAAACTCCTAATCTAATTAGGATTGTAGGAATCCTATTCCAAGTAGGAATCCCAGTCCTACTCCAACTAGGATTCCCAGTCCTAATCCAATTAGGACTCTAGGAATCCTACTCGAAGTAGGATTTGTGTTTAAGTCCAATTAATTAATTCCCTTTGTTCCTTCTTCAACTGAATATTAATCTAATTGATTACTTGTGATTCCTAATCACGATTCAACCATCGGATCGGTCAATACTTCTAGTGTGTGTGACCCCATAGGTTCTACTCTGACTGGTAGTGAGATATATTATGATCTCTATCACAATATCATTGAAAACTCCTTTCAATGGATTGGAACGATTCCAACTCTACTCATTAGGGTTTATCGATCATCGAGATAATCCCTGTGAGTCCCACCATCCACCAGTGACACCTAGCAGCATGTAGTGGCTACCCAGTAGAATAGAATGATGAACCTCTAGGTGCAGTTATCATGTGATACAGTCCTACTATCGTGGATCCCTACAGGACGGAGGTCATGGATAACTCGTCAAACTCCTTCGTCTGTCATATGTCAAGATTTATTCGACTCGAGTTCGTTAGTGGAAAACTCTTTCTCCACTTTATATTACTGCCCTGGCCAAGGTCTTAGAACTCAGTCTAACAAATCACATAGGATCACTCCTCTTCTATCAAGGTCGATAGATTCCATGTGAGTGCATACCCTACTCCTACAGTGAACTTACTGTAGCCAATCTACACTACAAGGACCCATATGACTAGAGACCTTGTATATGTGTAGTCAAACTACAATAACCTCACTGTGAGTGGCTGAAGCACCGCAGGTCAAAGGACCAGTCATACTACTGCAACATCAAGCAAGTCACTGACGAATGGATAGACATCCAAGTAACTTCTTGTCTTGGTCACGCTCAGTACCCTTGTTCTCTAACAAGCACCTCCACTATCACTTCAGTGTCCTTACACTGTGGACTCAAGTCTCGTCCATCCAGAAGGAAAGTGATCTGTGCACTGATCGGATCGATCACCGTCCTCGTGATGATCCATTGATCAGGAGCATTTAGAAATTAATCACCAATGATACATGGCTCAAATTCTCAACTCTTGAGAATATGCATCATCATCTTATTAATTTCTTGGACGATTCATAGACACATAAATCATATGAATGAAAAGATGCCTTTTATTTATTCAATAATAAATAGTCAAGTACAAAATTATGTCCGTAGAATTAACAATGTGTCAGCCAGATCGGCTTCTAGGGCATACATCTAACAATCTCCCACTTGCACTAAAGCCAATTGGTCATATATCTTAGGCCCATCTTCTCAAGGTGGGCTTCAGTCTTCTGCTGACTCAGCTGCTTAGTGAACGGGTCTGCCACGTTATCCGTGGAGTCTATGAAAGTGAATCCTAGGTTCTTCGGTGTTAAGCATGCTCATTTTTTTTTTAAAAAAAACCATGGCTGAACCTGATCGGGTTGCCTACGTACTCCTTCATAAGGGGGATCAAGCCATACGTAGTTCTTTTTAAGTTTTAAAACGCAGCGGAAAAACCGAATCAAACAATTTAATTCATGCATGCTTACAAGATCAAATCTAGAAATCAGCACCTTAAGAACACATAGGATTATGCCGGAATCGTTTAAACAATTATGCTAAAACTTTCATGCATGATTAACTATCAGATCTGAAACTTAAGAACTCTATTCCGATTAATCTCCGAATATCCATCGAATGGATTCTGGAGATAACTCCGTGAGGAGCTCCAAAGGAGGGTAAAACCTCAGGAAATCAGACCTAGACCTTGACACCATAATAAAAGATTAATGTAGGATTAATACCTTTTATGATGGATGAAACTTGTGGATCTGATCCTCGACTTTGCAGCCACGCACACGAATGGCCTCTACGAGAAGTCCACGCGAAGTTCCTGAAGAGATCCAATCCTGCGGAAGTGCTAGCTTGCGCAGAATTTCTTGAGGCTGAAATTTGATCTTCCCAACGCTATCAACTTTTGATCCGCCTTCTTGGAAGAACTTGGAGGAAAGGTTTAAAGGGATTGAAGAGGACTTAGATCTGATCTAAAGACTCTTATCATGGACCCCTAACACTAATGGCGCGATGGACTTAGAGGAGGAAGAAGTCAGCTAGATTGAATGCAGAATTTTTCCATGCATGAACTAGGGTTCCTCTCTTTTTTTTTTCCTTTTTTCTTCTTCTTTTTCCCTCTTTTTTCCTTGAATTCGACCACCAGATGATGGAGGTCCTTTTAATGTTGCTCTCCTACCTAACTTCATGCCAACCATCCCATATTTGTGGAGGATTTTGTGGGGTTTTGAATTTTGAATTCAAAATTCAAGTTCATGTGCCATTACATGATGAAGCTTGATCTAATCTAAACCATTCATCATGTTGCCACTTTCCTCTTTCAATTTCAAAATTCCCATGCCCCCAAATAGATTAGAGGGTCACGTGGTGATTTTGTGATGATTAAATTCGAAATTCAACCTTAACTAGAAGTGAGATAAAGATAAGGATGACATATGTCATGAAGAGAGAGAATTTGATCTTATCCAATTCTTTTCATGAATTTATCTCTCCATTTCGACCCATCTAATGATGAAAGAGGTCCCTGATGTTGCCAAGTGTCCTATGGCACCATTAAATAAATTAAATTAATTTTTAATCATATTAAAAATTAATTTATGGCGCCATGTATGGATATGTGACAAGTGGATTTCAAGATCCGAACAGTTTCAGATCAAACTCATTTAATTTAATTAAATCCTAACAATTAGAATGATCCAATTACTATGGGTTGAACCTAATCCAATTAGGTCAATCCCTAATTAAGCACAAATTTAATCTAATTTAATTTGGTCAACCTAAGTCCTCTTGATTCAGACCTAATCCAATCAGGTCAAAAACCCTGATTGAGCCCAAAATTGAATCTAATTCAATTTGGCTCATCCTTAGTCTAATTACTCAATCCAATTGAGTTCATTAGCAATCTAATTACTAATTAATCCTCCGATAATTACTTTAATTATTTTATAAGATAATTTGCCAATCGAATTGACCAAATTATCCCTGAATGATTCTTAATCATTCATCAGCCTTCTTGATCAATCAGGAATCTTCTATGCGTGTGACCTCATAGGTTCGAACCTAAGCCGGTAGTATAGGAACGACTTCCTACACTAATCGATGTGACCATCTAGCAATGGTACCCGACGACCGAATAGGCCGAATATATGCGAAGCAAATATTCTGGAATCCTGAACTATGGTTACTGTATAATTCAATCCCTTTGACTCTTAATGCCAGGATGACTTAGAGCTCACTGTCAACCCTATAATTAGTACATCCATTATGTGATTAACTTTAGATATCCCGTGACTCCTCACTGGGATTACCCTGGCCAAGGTTTTGCTAAATCAATCACAAGACATTATTCCTGTTTTCAGGAGGGGTCAATTCCATTTTGACTCACAACTGACTACGCAAGTACTTGACTGCACCCAGTGACCTTCCGTCACTGAATTAGAAATTCAGGTAGTCCGGTACCAAAGTACAGTGAGTTGCTTGCTAGTCACAGGTTGCGGTCTCAGGTCAGAGGGCCAAACTTATACCCATATCCACTCGAAACATCTCTCGACAGTAGAGCGTTCCGGAATTGGTCACGTTCAGTAAAATGTACTCCTACACTTCACCTGTATGGCATACCAGTATCTCCACACTCCTTGGTTAAGAGGACAACCAACGTATATGTCACACAACAACCTAATCTCGATAATGTTGTCGTCCTAGTAACAACATATTATTTGGTCACGAACAAGTTTAAGGACTCAAAGATAAATCCTCCTTTATCATAACATAAGTCCTAAGGACTTCATCATATAAGAGTTTATTTGAAGATGAAATGATGAATAATGCCAAATAATACTTTATTAATTTGTCAATTTATTTACAAAATTCAATCATCAATATGCTGACGATTGACATTTAGGATACAATTTCCAACAACTCCCACTTAGCCTAAAGCCAATCGGCACAGTATCTAATACCCATCTTCGACTTGTGTTCGTTGAACTCTTTGATGCCGAGAACTTTGGTAAATGGGTCAGCCAGATTTTTTTTTGTGTCAATCTTCTGAAGATCAATATCACCTCGTTCTATAATCTCTCGAACCAGGTGATAGCATCGCAGAATATGCTTGGTCCGCTGATGTGCTTTAGGTTCCTTTGCTTGAGCTATGGCTCCAGTGTTATCACAAAATATAGGAACTGGACCATCAATGGAAGGTGCCACTCTCAGCTCGGTGATGAACTTGCGCAACCATACGGCTTCCTTGGCTGCATCAGATGCTGCAATGTATTCTGCTTCACATGTAGAATCTGCCACTGTATGCTGCTTGGAACTCTTCCAGCAGATGGCCTCACTCTTAAGAGTGAAGATATATCCCGACACGCTCTTGCTATCATCTTGATCTGACTGAAAACTTGAATCGGTATATCCCTCAAGTTTTAAGTCAGAATCACCATAGACAAGCCACTGATCTTTAGTATTTCTCAAATACTTAAGGATGGTTTTTACAACCTTCTAGTGGTTGCTACCTGGATCAGACTGGTATCTACTCACTACTCCTAGTGAGTATGCCACGTCTGGTCTAGTACATGTCATGGCATACATTATAGATCCCACTGCCGAAGCATATGGAATTCTATCCATACTTTCTCTTTCTTGAGAGGTTGTCGGACAATCCCTTTTAGAGAGGTTAATTTCATGGCCCATTGGAAGATAGCCTTTCTTGGAATTAATCATACTGAACCTTTTCAGTATAGTATCAATGTATGTGGATTGGGATAATCCAAGCAATCTTCTAGATCTATCTCTATAGATCTTCATTCCTAGGATGTAAGATGCTTCTCCCAAATTCTTCATGGCAAATTGAGATGATAGCCAAACCTTTATTCCTTGTAATGCAGGAATGTCATTCCCGATTAAAAGAATGTCATCCACATACAAAACAAGAAATATAATAACTGAACCATTAGCCCATTTATAAATGCAAGGTTCCTCTTCATTCTTAATGAAGCCATATGATTTGATCACCTTATCAAATCGTATGTTCCAACTCCGTGAAGCTTGCTTTAATCCATAAATGGATTTTTGAAGCTTGCACACCTTAGACTCATCTGTAGATATAAAATTTTCAGGTTGCGTCATATACACCTCCTCTTCTAAATCTCCATTTAGAAAAGTGGTTTTAACATCCATCTGCCAGATCTCATAATCTAAGTGTGCTGCTATCGCAAGCATAATCCGAATGGATTTGAGCATTACCACAGGAGAAAACGTCTCGTCATAGTCAATACCATAACGTTGACGATATCCCTTAGCAACCAGACGGGCTTTATAGGTCTCTACTTTTCCGTCTGCGCCCCATTTCTTTTGAAAATCCACTTACACCCTATGGGTTTAATCCCTTCGGGTGGGTCAACTAATGTCCATACATCATTGACCTTCATGGATTCCATTTCGGATTGCATGGCTCCAAGCCATGCATCAGAGTCATGCCTCTGCATAGCATCCATATAGGTGATCGGATCCTCATCGTTTTCATCAAGTTCGACAGGATCCCCGTCCTGGACCAAGAAACCGTAGTATCTGTCCGGCGGACGTGGTACTCTACCTGATCGCCTTAATGGTGCATCTAAGATGGGTTCTGGATCTGATCTAATCAAATCCGACTCAACTAGTTCAATAGATGGTGTCGAATCTTCTACATGTTGAACTTTCCTAAGCTCAACATTAGAGCTTTTAATTCCTTCACTAAGAAATTCTTTCTCTAAGAAAACAGCTCTATTGCTTACGAATAACTTTTGTTCTTCAGCAAAGTAGAAGTAATATCCTTTAGTTTCTTTAGGATAACCAACAAAGAAACATTTGTCAGACTTGGGTTCAAGTTTGTCTGTCTTCAAACGTTTGACGTACGCTGGACACCCCCAAATCCTAAGGTGAGAGAGCATCGGCTTACGTCCAGTCCACATCTCATGTGGTGTTTTATTTACAGACTTACTTGGAACCTTATTTAGAATGTAGCAGGCTGACTCAAGAGCATATCCCCAAAAGGATATAGGCAGATCAGCAAATCCCATCATGGATCGAACCATGTCTAACAGAGTTCAATTTCTCCTTTCTGATACACCGTTATACTGTGGTGTACCAGGAGGAGTCCATTGAGAGAGAATCCCATTTTCTCCTAGATATGTCAAAAACTCACTGGTGAGGTATTCACCTCCTCGATCTGATCGAAGAGTTTTAATACTCTTTCCAGTTTGTTTTTCTACTTCATTACGATATAATTTGAACATTTCAAATGATTCAGATTTATGTCTCATTAAATAGACATAACCATACCTAGAAAGGTCGTCTGTAAACGTAATGAAATATGAATACCCACCTCTAGCATTTGTGCTCATTGGCCCACATACATCAGAATGTACAAGGGTCAATAAGTCACTGGCTCGTTCACCTTTTCCGGTAAAAGGTGATTTGGTCATTTTACCAAGAAGGCATGATTCACAGGTTGTCAATGATTCATAATCATTAACATCGAGGATTCCCACTTTACTTAACATGTTCATCCTGTTCTTGTTAATATGTCCTAGCCTATGATGCCAAAGGTAGACATCCGTGACATTATCTATTTTAGGGCGCTTATTGGACTTGTACATTACATGAACAGGCTGTGACAAAATATAAATGCCATTACTCAGAGTTCCATTCATTACAGCAGCACCATTCCAAATGATATTGCAATAATCCTTTTTTATTGATATTTCATAACCATTTTTGGCCAAAAGGCGTACAGAAATGACATTCAATAAAAAACTTGGACAATAGTGACAATCACTAAGGACATTTACATAAGAGCTAAATTCAAGTTTAAGAATTTCTAAAGCTAGAACTGGAACTGATCTTCCATCTCCAACATTCAGGAACCTTTCTCCTTCTTCAAATCTCTCACTGACTTGTAGCCCCTGCAACAAATTGCAAATATTAAAAGGACTACCGGTATCCAATACCCAGGTCGAATTATCACAAATAGAAAAATTGCAAGGTGTTATCATATAAGTACCTTGATTGGCAACTGATTGTCCACTTTCTTAAGCCGGTTCGGATCGAGAGATGCAATGTAAAGAGGACAATTCCTCTTCCAATGTCCTTGCTTCTTGCAGAAGAAGCACTCCGCCTTGCTCTGATCAGCCTTTTTATTCTTTTTCTGACTAGGCTGAGCATGGTGCACTTGTTTCTTTTGGATTTTATTTTTCTTTTTTCCTTTCTTAAAGGGGCGACCCTTGGATGAACCTCCCACAAAGTTCACCGTCTTCTTAAGAAGTTGGTGATCATTCTCAAACGTCTGTAGTAACCCCAACAATTGGTGATAATTCACTACAGGTTTCGTCATACGAAAATGAGTGAGAAAAGGAATGTATGATCCAGGCAATGAGTTTAGTATGGCATCCTTCCCCAATTGATCATGAAGGAAAAACCAAGAGAGCTTAGATGCTCGATCAACTCAATCATGTACAGTACATGATCAGTTACCGAGGTTCCATCTTTCATTCGGGCGCTGAAGATGGCACAACTAGTTTTGTGCCTCTCAACGTCGTCAGGAACACCGAATGATTCATTCAACACTTCTTCCGGCTGCGTATTCTCAAAACGCCTACTAAACTCATCACTCATTGCTGCCAACATGATGCATCGAACAGTGATCCGGTCACTAAGCCACTTCTGATAAGTGTCTCTGGCCGATCTTGATGCATTAGCAGCGGGCTGCTCAGGTGCTGGATCCGTTATCACATAAAGGATCCTTTCATGCTCTAGCACTATTTTCAGTTTCCTATGCCAATTATTAAAATTTAGACCAGTCAACTTGTCATTGTCCAACAATGAGCGAAGTGACAAATTAGTGGCCATTTCTGCATAAAAAAAATTGGCTATTAGTATATGAATTGACTAAACACATTAGACTTGGACTTTAGTCTAAAGGTGCTCCCACTATTTTATACAAATTGGTTGCCTCTACCTCCAATTCGAAAAATTACTCCTAATTCTTTAGTGGACACTAGAACCCAATAGATCGCATATAGGCCCCGAGTGTGGCTCGGCTAACCCATATGCACCTATTGGTAGGTTCTAAACCAGTTGCTTCACCAAGCAACTTCTAGTGATAATTTTGCCCTAGGTTCTTCGCGCCTCCAATAATTATCAAAGCATTGGACCCATTATCACCCAACTTAATGGGAGGCTATGATCTAGTTATCCCCATAACCATTTTATTTTAAGGACCTAATAATTTTAGAGGATTTCTTAATTAGGATAGATAAGAAGATCCGGTTAGTCTAATCTCTCCCACTGACTTCACCAAATCAGATTAGACTCAAACCGGTTAAGGAGGGCACCTAAATCAGTCAAACTGATTTTCCTTATAGGCATGGGCTAACTCGAATCATTAAGTGATCCAATCAAAATGTGATTGACCATGTCGGCCAGGTAAGTGAGATCGGTGGAAGGGATATGCCATTAACTCGGCAAAGACGAATCAGTGCGAGTAGCTCCCAATTAAAACCACCGGTCAAAACTGCCAAACTTACCTTAGACACCGACTGGTTAATCAATTTCGATTTGATTACTCAAATGACTCGGGCTACACCTCTGAGCCTAAATCAAGTTCCATTTTGGTCTAATCAAAGACACGGACTTGATCCATCTACAACTATTGTAAATTGACCTAGAATTTCCTTGACCTAATCTAGTTACTACTTAATTAGATTTGATCAATTAATTCTATTTGTCCATGTATGATTCTAACCTTAGGTCTAACCCAATCCTAGGAACTTGATTCAAGCTAACCCATATGCCCAAATAATTATGCAATGTCAATTAATTGAGTTACAATTCTGTTTCATAACACTTAATTCTCAATTAAGTTTAGACTTATGAAAGTTTTGATCATTGCATATTTTTTTTTAATTACATATTAATTACAATCTTTCAGTTCTTAAAACATATTTTCAGATCTAAGTTTTTGTAATTAATCACATGTAATCAGATTTAATTCATGTTTAAGTCATTATGTTTTATGTTCATGCATCACATATACACAACAACATGAATTAATTCAAACAACATACATCTTATGTATTTATTTTTTCACTTTTTTTTCAGATCTGATTTGTTCATTAAAATCAGAGATCATATAAATCATAAACTTTATTTAGATCTAATCTAAATAATATTATAATTTCAGATTTATTCATGTTACTAATCCTAACACAAACATGCATCATATGCATCCAAAATTTCAGATCTACTTAATCATGCATAATCAGCAATTAAATCAATACTTTAGATCTAATCTAAATATGTTAATGATTTCAGATTTAATTACAAGAATTAAAACATAAAAGTTTAAACA
>NW_024069642.1:0-34330 GCF_009389715.1 Phoenix dactylifera
ACGTTCATCGTCGCATGAACGTTGTTTCGAGACCTTTCGTAATTAGGTAAGAATTAAAACTTTTAAAACTATTAGGAAGATCAAATCTTCACCTTGCGCGGGTAGATGATCACCGCAAATTCTGAATTCGTGGTTTTGGAAGAGGGTTCGCCTTGAAGCCGTTCAAACGTCCGGCCTCTACGGGTATCCACACGAAGCAGGATCCGATCCAAGCTCTCTATCTCACCGGGGTGCTAGCTCCCTTGCAGAGATAGCTTTGATGGCTGATGTCCTCTCTTTCAATCAACTCTTGATTGCGACTAGAGAGGAGGAAGAAGAAGGATCTTGAAGAAGAACCAAAGCCTGACTGGCAGCCCTTTTTATTTCCTTGCGCTGGAGGAAGAAAGCAAGGATGGAGGAGGGCCGCCAATCACCTTCTTTTTATTCCTTGCTTGCGGCTGAAGATGGAGAAGGAGGAGAAGGAGGCCACGGCTGCAAGGAGAGGGAGAGCTCTTCTTCCTAGGGCGCCGGCCTCATGCCTCCTTATAAAGCCATCTAGGGCTCCTACAATCTAGGAGCCCTAGACATATTGCCTAAGAGGGAAGGGGGGCGCCGGCCCCTCTCTTTATGCCGCACACAAGGAGAGGAGGAGGGGCGTGATCCCTCCTTCTTGTGATGCCCTAATCCTCTTCCAAAGAGGATTGGGTGCCTCTCTTATGGTTAAGTCCTAATCTAATTAGGATTGACCATATTGGGTTCAATCTACGCTAGTCCTAATCCAATTAGGACTTGAATGAACCATGACTCAATTGAACTCTTCAATCCTAATCCAATTAGGAGTCATGTTGATTCATTAGATTATTAATTAATTTAGACTTAAGGAATCCTAATCCAATTAGGACTCTATTTGAATCCGTAGTCCTAATCCAATTAGGATTTCTAGGAATCCTACTCCAAGTAGGAATCCAATTATGATTCAAAACTCCTAATTTCATTAGGATTGAGGAATCCTATTCCAAGTAGGAATCCCAGTCCTACTCCAACTAGGATTCCCAGTCCTAATCCAATTAGAACTCTAGGTATCCTACCCGAAGTAGGATTCTTGTTTCAAGTCCAATTAATTAATTCCCTTTTCTTCTTCAACTTCTTATCAATCAAATTGATTTCTTGTGATTCCTAATCACGATTTCAACCATCGGATCGGTCAATACTTCTAGTGTGTGTGACCCCATAGGTTCTATTCTGACTGGTAGTGAGATATATTGTGATCTCTATCTCAATATCATTGAAAACTCCTTTCAATGGGTTGGAACGATTCCAACTCAACTCATTAGGGTTTATCGATCATCAAGATAATCCCTATGAGTCCCACCATCCACCGGTGACACCTAGCAGCATGTAGTGGCCACCCAGCAGAATGGAATGATGAACCTCTAGGTGCAGTTAACGTGTGATACAGTCCTACTATCGTGGATCCCTACAGGACGGAGGTCATGGACAACTCGTCAAACCCCATCGTCTGTCATATGTCAAGATTTATTCGACTCGAGTTCGATAGTGGAAAACTCTTTTTCCACTTTATATTACTGCCCTGGCCAAGATCTTAGAACTCAGTCTAATAAATCACATAGGATCACTCCTCTTCTATCAAGGTCGATAGATTCCTTATAGGTGCATACCCTACTCCTACAGTGAACCTACTGCAGCCAATCTACACTGCATGGACCCATATGGCTAGAGACCATGTATTTGTGCAGTCAAACTACAATAACCTTACTGTGAGTAGCCGAAGCACTGCAGGTCAAAGGATCAGTCACACTACTGCAACATCAAGCAAGTCACTGACGAGTGGATAGACATCCAAGTGACTTCTTGTCTTGGTCATGCTCAGTACCCTTGTTCTCTAACAAGCACCTGCACTATCACTTCAGTGTCTCTACACTGTGGACTCCAGCCTCGTCCATTCAGAAGGAGAGTGATCTGTGCACTGATCGGATCGATCACCGTCCTCGTGATGATCCATTGATCAGGAGCATTTAGAAATTAATCACCAATGATACATGGCTCAAATTCTCAACTCTTGAGAATATGTATCATCATCTTATTAATTCTTTGGACGATTCATAGACACATAAACAATATGAATGAAAAGATGCCTTTTATTTATTCAATAATAAATAGTCAAGTACAAAATTATGTCCCTAGAATCAACAATGTGTCAGCCAAATTGGCTTTTAGGGCATACATCTAACATGAAAAGCTGACTCTAGATCATGAAGAGCTGACTTCTATGAGTAAGGGAGAGCTTCAAGTCGACTTAAGAGTTAACTTGAAGCCCTATGGACTGTTGAGGAGCTGACTTGTGCATAATGACGAGTGAACTCATGTGCGGCAGTCGATCTCCCAGATTGACACTTGGAAGCCCTGCTCTCTTTAATCGAAGCTGACCTTTCCCTTTTCCCCATTCATTGCCTCAAAATCCTTCTTTTCCTCTGTGAATTACCGAGCAAATCTCTTCCATCTTCTCTCAAATTTCTCTTCTCCTTACCTTCACCTTATCATTTTGCCCTTTATGTCTCAATGGCCCCAAGAAAGATGCTTTCTCAGAGAAGAAAAGATCTGAGGCAGTACAAGGAAAGGATACCTAAGAAAAATCTTCGATCAAGCAGCAGTCAGAGGATCGCTCTTCTATTCTTCTCATATCGGCCTCCTCTACAAGGATTCCAAGTACGGTACCTCTCTCCACTCGCAAAATTGCTTCCGTGAGAAATATCAATTTTCGATTTCTAGAAAATGAAGGCTTCACAATCGGAGAGCTTATCAAAAGCCAAGACTGGGAGTACTTCTGCATACTCAATGGACCTATCTACCGAGACCTCATTGGAAAGTTTTACTAAAATCTCGGGTTTGGATTGGGAAGTGTCTCCTCTATCATCAGAAATGTCAGCATTGAGTTGAATGATCAAATTCTCGGGCAAATCCTTTAGATGCCCAACCAAGGTAATTTAATGGACAAAGTTGAGGATCGGCTAAGCACTATGTAGTGCATTTGGGGATAGAAATAGTGAATAAAAATGCCCAAGATTGAAGAAAGTCAACTCAATATAGAGATGAGGCTACTACATCACATAATCAATAAGATATTTTGCCCGAAGTTTGGAAGGTTTAAGATTGTGTCTAAAAGAGAACTATGTATTATATTTCACATCATCAAGGAGATCTCGATCAATCTACCAGCTCTAATTATTCAAAGGATGCATGAAGTTATTTTAAGGACAAAGGCTCCATCGCCCTACTATTTGGTGCTTACGGAAATATTTAAAAATTTTAGTATTAACCTATTGTGTGAGATATCTAGTAAGCTTGCACTTTCTGACCCCTACAACTTACATCGTATGGGATTCAACTACAAAGATGGTCATTCGGTGAAAACCAAAGGCACAACTAGAGTTAAAGAAAAGGAAAATAGCGAAGAAGCTATAGCAGAACCAATAAGAAGAGAAACTCAAAAGCAGCCTGTTGCTGAAGAAGACTTGACATTCTATCAGCAAGCAGAAATCAAATCGTCAATATTCGGCTGCATAAAGATGAGCTGAAGGTTATATTTGATCAAGTAGTTGCAATCCTTATGGCAGCTAGAATTTCTAATTTGGAGATAGCTCAAGAAATCATGAAGGCCCTGTTTGGGGGAGCTTTTGGAGGGCCAGAAAGCACTTTCTGGCCCTCCAAAAGTACTTTTAGATGAAAAGCTGTGTTTGGTAAATTTTTCAAAAAGTTGTTTCAGCTTTTGCGGAAAGCTGAAAACAGCTTTTGGGAGGAAGCTCCAATTTGAAGCTTTTGAGAGGAAGCTGTTTCAACTTTTTTGGAAAGCTGTATTTTTGACAAAAATGTCCATATTAAAATAACATAATTTTATAGTTTGTCCCTTTATAAACCTAAAAATCTGCTGGAGCCAAGAACCCTAGCCATCAGACTCCCTTCCGTAAGAAAAGGTATTTTTCTTTTCAATTTTTGTATGCATTTCTTGAACCATATTTTAGAAGAAAAAATTTTTAATCCTTCTCCATACCTTCCAAAATCAATCTATTATTTTTTTTTTTATCATCAACCTCGCGGCCCACGCTGAGGTCCTCCTCGAGCGTGGACCACGAAGAAGAGCCCCTGGACCGTGGAAAATTATTTTATGAGAAATTATGGAAAATTATTATGGAAAATTATTTTATACTAATAATTATAATATTTTATACCTTTATTTTTGTATTATACTATAAATATAATATCATATTATATTATATCATAATACATTAATATGTTATGTTAAATAATTTAATATTATGTTATATTATGGAAAATTAATTTATACTAATAATTATAATATTTTATACCTTTATTTTTGTATTATACTATAAATATAATATCATAT
This sequence comes from Phoenix dactylifera, assembly GCF_009389715.1. Classification (NCBI taxonomy): domain Eukaryota; kingdom Viridiplantae; phylum Streptophyta; class Magnoliopsida; order Arecales; family Arecaceae; genus Phoenix; species Phoenix dactylifera. The sequence goes on from NW_024069642.1 coordinate 4,403, forward strand.
TATATTATATCATAATACATTAATATGTTATGTTAAATAATTTAATATTATGTTATATTATGAAAAATTAATTTATACTAATAATTATAATATTTTATACTTTATTATTGTATTATACTATAAAAATTATATTATATTACATTACATTATAATACATTAATATGTTATTTGAAATAATTTAATATTATGTTATATTATGAAAAATTAATTTATAATAATAATTATAATATTTATACCTTTATTATTGTATTATACTATAAATATTATATTATATTACATTACATTATAATACATTAATGTGTTATTTTAAATAATTTAATATTATGTTATATTATGAGAAATTAATTTATACTAATAATTATAATATTTTATACTTTTATTATTGTATTATACTATAAATATAATATATATTACATTATATCATAATACATTAATATATTATGTTAAATAATTTAATATTATGTTATATTTCCAAATATTAATTTACTCTAATAATTATATTACTATTATGCTATATTAACATAATATTATTTTATATTACAATAATATTATACTATATCGTATATTTATGTATTGATTTATGTTATGTTTTATTATATTCTGTTGTATAATACTATGCAATGTTCTTTATGGTAATTTTGTCATACAAAAGTACTTTCTCAGTTTGTTTACCAAACACAAAACAAAGTACCACAGCACTTTACGAATGTAGTTACCAAACAGCAAACAGCTTTTTATAACAGCTCTACTTCAGACAGCTCTACTTCCAACGGCTCTACTTCCAACAGCTCTACTGCCAGCAGCTCTCCCAAACAGGGCCGAAGTCATAGCTACATCTAAATTGATTCAATTGATGATAGAGTAAAATGCAAAACTTTGATCCAAAACTCTGTCACAAATTTGAGTGAAAGGGTGGCATTCTTGGAAGAAAAGATAAATCATGGAAGAATGGGTCAAGCTGCAAATGAAGACTCTGTGCAAATATCAGAACTTGCCTTGGAAGCTAGAAAACTCAGAGGAAGAATTGAATCTAGAATTTAGCAATTGCAAGAAGAGATTCATGGGACTTCAATTGCTATTTCTTCTAGAGTGATGGCTTTTCTTTAGGCCATAAGGAGACTAATTGGGAACTTAAGAACTCCTCATCTATACCTAGAGCCTCCATCTCTACCAGACCCCTTGCTCAACCCAGTCAACCCTCCTCCCCATCCAGACCTTCTCGATTCTTTAGAACTACGACTCACCAAGCTGGTGCTTCCTCAAGCACACCAACTCATTTGGATATCTCTTCTTCTTCATATGAAGACTAGATATCATAATTATCTTTGATCAATGATTATCATGTGCTCTCTTATTCTATCTTTTATAACTTGTCCCTATCCTATCTTGTATTTGATCTCTTTTGCTTAATAAAATTTATAGTTTCAGTTCTAGTGAAATGTGTTTACTGTGTTTACTGATTACAATGAATGAAAATCTAAATGCTTATCTTTTTTCTAATACTTACAATATTGATCCATGTTGTTATGTAATATGCTGTAATAAATATATTAGTCTGAATACTTACATATTTCTCATGTTTATCTAGCTTATTCTATAAATTGGTGCCCTCCTTATTGATAATGACAAAAATGGAGAGAAAGAAAAAGAAGAAGAAAGAAAAATGAGAAAGATGGAAATGGTAAAAGCTTAAAAGAAAAACAAGAGAAGCAAGCAATTTAAAGAAAAAGAGAGAAAAACAAAAATGAGAAAGAAAAATGAACAATGATAAAAGTTCTAAAGGTATGCAGAAAGCAAAATACAAAGTGAATGATGAGTTTAAAATTTTTGCAAATAATGATCTAAAATCTTTCTTTAAATAGTCCTGTTATTACATCAAAAAGGGGGAGTAATTACTCTTTTAAATAACATGGTGTAATTTCAATTAAGCATTAAGAGTGAATGGTATCAAGCGATATAAAATTCTAAAAAAAGAATGCAAATGTTTGTATTATGGGACCATTTCATTGTTTGATTGAGGCGTTGGCACCTGTCAGCAAGGGGTTGATGGTCCTATATTGAGCATGATAACTCCCCGAGCGGTAAACCACATCATTTATACAAAATATGGAAGGTATATGAAATAAAATAAAATGCCATTCATAAAATGAACAAAAAATAAAATATAGATGGAATTTAGCAAAAAATTATATCAATGCAATGAACCAAATGCAACAGTCAAAAAATGAGTAAAAATGGTTCGTTTCAAAACTTAGCATTGTCTACCGTCTTGTTTTCTCATAAACTCTACTAAATCTCCATAAGTCTCTACACACATGCACACAAACAAATTCAGAGTCTTTCTCTTCTCCATTCCTTGACATCACAACCCTTCACACAAATATATTCGAAGAAGGAGAAGTAAACCTTTAAGAGACGGAGGTGGAGGAAGCCGGTGAAGGAGGAGCCCAGCGGATCGAAAGGTAGAGAAGGAGAAGTAAACTGGCAGAGAGGCGGTGGAGTAGGGGGGAGTACGTTGACGCTAGAGAGGCAGCGGAGGGAAGTATGTCAGCGCTAGAGAGGCGGCAAAGGAGGAGGGGGCTTGGTGTGGGTAGCGGTGAGAAGAAAGAAGCGGGGTTGGGCTAGGGATTTGAGGATATTAATGGATCCCAATGACACTTATTAGTGTCGTGGTATTTTTGGCTTCGGACGATGCTTTCAAGCATCATAACATAATGACGCTTTGCAAAAAGTGTCAGAAAAACTCCATATCTTATAGATGACACTTTTAAGCGTCATCATATTCCGACGCTAATAAAAAGTGTCAGCAAATTTTGGTGTGGTTTGTTAATTAATGACACTTGTATGTACAAATTTGCATCGGGATTTCTACTTTTTCTTATAGTGCAACAACTTATATTTCCATCTTATCAATCTTGTGGAGCATAGGTGATGACCCAAAGATTGATTTAAAGATTGATTTTGATGATCACAAAACCTTGAAGTATAAATACTAATGTTTGTGTTGCAAGAAGAAAGATAGGAAAAATACAAGAAGGCCTCAAAAGCTCTCAAGAAGAGTTGGAAGAAAGCCACAATTCATTGGCCCAAGTTTCAAGTTTAGAGTATTCAAGTTGGAGGAGCAAACTCTAAAGAAAAATTCAAAAGAATAGTTCTCGAGTCGACTCCTCGAAAATTCGAGTCGACTCCGATACATTCACGAGTCGACTCCAGTGAGTAACAGACAGAAAGACAGAGAAGCTATTTTGGACTCTGAGAGCCGAGTCGACTCCCGAAGAACTCGAGTCGACTCCGATGGTTGGCAGGTCGACTCCTAAGGAAGCGAGAGTCGACTCCCAGAGAAAAGCAAGGCAAAAAGTCAGAGAGCCAATTTCGGACACTGAGAGCCGAGTCGACTCCCGCAAAGTCCGAGTCAACTCCAAGGCAGCGCAACCCGAAAGACAGAAGACTATATTTTCATCTCTGAGAGCCGAGTCGACTCCGAGACAGTTCGAGTCGACTCCGAGACGGCACAAGTCAACAGACAGAAGATCGGGATTTCGGGCTCTGAGTGCCGAGTCGACTCCCAGAATATCCGAGTCGACTCGAGTGAGCAAACTTGAAAGATACATCTCTGGATTACTTGGAACGAGTCGTCTCCAAAAGTGCCAGGTCAGCTCCAGACATTGGGGAGTCGACTCCAGGTTCAGTCGAGTCGACTCCAAGTCAAGACAGTACTTTAATTCAAATCCAGAACAGTTGCCGAGCCGTCTCCAGAAAAGCATGAGTCGACTCCTGCAACAGGCGAGTCGACTCCAGATCGCGCGAGTCGACTCCGATCCCAACGGAAATATTGTCAGGAGGTACAGACTGTGTCCAACGACTCTATTTTTGTCTCTAACGGCTAGATTTTTGTTTCCACGCCATCTAAAGCTATCAAATCAAGAGGAGAGCTAGGGGAGAAGGTATGGAAGTGGGAGAGAACATTTAGGGAAGAGATTTCAAAGAGATTACAAGAAAAATCTTCCATAAGCACAAAAGGGCCATTCAAAGCAAAATAGAGAGAAGAAGAGCATCCGAGTGAATCCCAAAGCTTTCTCTCCAACTGTGTGCTGCCTCAGTGATCCTCTACCTCGTGCGAAATCAGAAGAGGGTCAAGTAAAGAAGAAGCCGAGTTTCCTCATCTACACAACTTGTTTGAGGGCTTCTCTTTACCTATTTGTTTATATTGTTATACTTGCTTGTTTAAGAAGCTTTGATTTGTTTTAAATTCGTGTTCTAATATCTTGTAACTTGATTCAATCAAGGGATTGAATCAAGGGGTTAAGGTTTGTTGGTGAGCCAAAGGAAAAACCAACATTGTAAGGTTGTGGTTGGTGAGCCTTTGGGAAAACCAACTGGGTTGATTGTGAACCCGGAAAACAATCGTTGTAAGGTTGTGGTTGGTGAGCCTTTGGGAAAACCAACTGGGTTGGATTGTGAGCCCATGAAAACAATCGGTTGGTTCTAGTCGGTGAGCCTGTGAAAACCGACCGAGTTCGTTGTGATCTCGCAAAACAACAAGTTGGGTTGTGAGCTTGTAAAACAACCGACTGTAATCTGAGGGATTATAGTGAAATTCCCAAGAGGTCTTGGGGAGTGGATGTAGGTGCTGGGGTGCACCGAACCACTATACATCTTTGTGTTTGTGATGCCTTATTTCTTGCATTCATGCCTTACATACATACTTGACTGTGTAATATCTCTAGCTTTATTTCCTAATTGAGTATAAGAGATTGTTTAGAACTTTCTTAGCTTTCACTCTATTCTTACAATTTACATAGATTAAATTGATCATACAACTATAAGTTAATTTAGGATCAATTGCGTTCTAAAGCCATAGTATAATTGCTCTAGCTTAGTTTGTCACTGCATTACTTATAATTACCTAGAGCTTAAGTAAGTAACATCTTATCATTCTGCTACATTCAATTTAAAGTAAAAAATTAGAAAACACAATTTTTAGAAAACCCAATTCACCCCCTCTCTTGGGTTGTCATCTTGGGCAACAAGTGGTATCAGAGCAGGTGCTCAAGATTAATTGTTGATCTCACGATCAAGAGCCAAAGATCATGACAACTCAAATAGATAGTTTTCTAGGAGAGGGACAGTTAATTGATAGACCTCCACTGTTTAATGGCATAAACTACATGTTGCCCAAGGTGACAACCCAAGAGGGGGGGTGAATTGGGTCTTTTAAAACTTTTATGATACTTCTAAAACTTTTTGATTAACTATGCTAAGTTGTATAGAAGCACAGTGAAAGTTAAACTTAGCAAGGGTTTGATGTATAGACTTCGACTTGATTAAATATGCTTGCAACTAAAGGATGTGCGGATAAGAATTAAGCAAGCAATTTATCTAAGTAAGTAAGTGTGTTAGTTAGACAATAACTAGAGGCATTACAAACACAAAGGACATATAGTGGTTCGGTGCACCCCAGCACCTACATCCACTCCCCAAGACCTCTTGGAAATTTCACTATAATCCTACCGATTACAGCCGGTTGTTTTACAAGCTCACAACCCAACTTGTTGTTTTACGAGCGCACAACGAACTCGGTCGGTTTTCCCAGGCTCACCGACTAGAACCTCCCCGATTGTTTTTCCGGGCTCACAATCAAACCCTTACACTTGTTGGTTTTAAACCGGCTCACCAACCAACCTTAAACCCCGTTGGTTTTCCCTTTGGCTTACCAACAAACCTTTAACCCCTTGATTCAATCCCTTGATTGAATCAAGTTACAAGATATTAAAACAAAGAATAAAAACAAATCAAAGCTTCTTAAACAAGCAAATATAACAATGTAAACAAATAAAGTAAAGAGAAGCCCTCAAACGAGTTTTGAAGATGGAGGAGCTCGACTTCTTCTTTACTTGACCCTCTTCTGATTTGGCACGAAGTAGAGGATCACCGCGGCAGCACACGGATGGTGAGGAAGCTTTGGAATACACTTGGAAGCTCTTCTTCTCTCTATTTCACTTTGAATGGCTCTTATTGTGCTTATGGGAGATTTCCCTTGGAATCTCTTCCCTAAATGTTTTCTCCCACTTCCATCGGTTCTCTCCTAGCTCTCTTCTCGTTTTTATAGCTTTAGATGGAGTGGAAACAAGAATATAGCCGTTAGAGACAAAAATAGAGCCGTTGGAACCAGTCTGCAGCTCCTGACAATATGACCGTTGGGTTTGGAGTCGACTCGCGCGATCAGGAGTCGGCTCGGCTGTAGCAGGAGTCGACTCGAGCTTTTCCGGAGTCGACTCGGCAACTGTTCCAAGTTTGAATTAAAGTTGCCGTCTTGACTGGGAGTCGACTCGACTTAACCCGGAGTCGACTCGCCAACTTCTGGCGCTGACCTGGCAATTTTGGAGTCGGCTCATCCTCTGTAGTCCGTGGATCCAAATTTGAATTTTGTCCACTCGAGTCGACTCGACTGTCCTGGGAGTCGACTCGAATCTCAGAGCCCGAACTCCCGATTCTCTGTCTTTTGGCTCATCCAGTCTTGGAGTCGACTCGAACTTCCTTGGAGTCGACTCGGCTCTCAGTTTCCGAAAGTTGGTCTTCTGCCATCTTAGTGTAGCGCTGCCTTGGAGTCGACTCGAGCTGTCTGGGAGTCGACTCGAATCTCAGAGTCGGAAAACTGATCCTCTGTATTTTGGAGCCGCGCTGCCTTGGAGTCGACTCGACTTGTCTTGGAGTCGACTCGCCTCTCAGAGACGAAAATACCGTCTTCTGTCTTGGGGTTGCGCTGTCTTTGGAGTCGACTCGGACTTTGTGGGAGTCGACTCGAATCTCAGTGTCCAAAAACTGCTTCTCTGAGTTTTCCCTTGTGTACCACTGAGAGTCGACTCTCGCTTTCTTTGGAGTCGACCTACCAACCATCAGAGTCGACTCGCGTTCCACTGGAGTCGACTCGAATCTCAGACCCGAAAACTGCTCTCTGACTTTTCTGCCTGTGACTCCTAGGAGTCGACTCATACTTCCCCGGAGTCGACTCGGTAAACATTGGAGTCGACTCGAATTCCTCAGGAGTCGACTCGAAGACTATTCTTTCGAATTTTTCCTTTGATTTTACTCCTCCAATTTGAACCTTTTGAACTTTAAACTTGGGCCAATGAATTGTAGCTTTCTTCTAACTTTTCTTGAGAGCTTTTGGAGGCCTTCTTGTGTTCTTCCAACTTGCTATGTTCCTTGCAAAATAAATATCTTTCTCCTTGCAACATAAACATTAGTATCTATACTTCAAGGTTTTGTGATCATCAAAATCAATCTATGAATCAATCTTTGGGTCATCAATCTCCCCCTTTTTGATGATGACAAAACTTGGAGTATATGCAATATAAAAGATATTGTTTTCTAGAAGTAATACATAGCTAAGTTGCATGAAGTAGAAAACATATATATTTAAAAAACATACTTCATGATAATGCTTTAGATTTAATCAGCTTAACACAATCAACATATTTCAATTTAAGCTGATTTGTATTCAATTCAAAGTATAAAGGCATTATGAGCATATACTTAGATATTTCTCCCCCTTTTTGACAACATCAAAAAGATAGTGAAACATTAAGCACAAAGATCAGAATGCTCATATATTTCTTTTCCTTATTGTACTCTGATTTGCAAGTCAAATTATTGCAAGGATATGAATCATATAACTCAAGGCAATAATATTAGAATCAGATTAATGAGCATAGATCAGAGCCAATTAAGATAATTTCAGAGCAGAACACATCGAATGTGATACCACAGATAGTTTTCTAAGCAAGTGTAGGTGGAATCTTTCTTAAGTTAATTCAAGAAGTACCACACGAATGGAAATCTAACCTCTCTTCAATAATAAGTATGAAAGCTTGTTCATTTAGGACCTTTTGCCCAATCTATTAAGTATTTTATCAACCATGAGCGCAAATTAATTAATTCTCTTAATGACTTCAAAGTTCTTTTATGATAATAGGAGCATTGGGGCACAAATATCAAAATATACATTCATGCAATTTTTGATACATCTTAGAGCTCTTTTAAAGACTTTCTTTTATTTCTTTAGAAAATAAGCACAATTTGATACATAAAATAATGAATTTGCACAAAATTGAAGTTCCAAAAAGCAAGCCAATTAGAGCTCATTAGTGAAGTTTTTTAAAAAAATAGATTTTCTAAGAGATACTCAAGAAAATTTAACACATTATTCTCCTCCTTTTTCATTAAATAGAGGCTCTTAAGATTTGCAATTTGGTTCAAGAGTGATGCATGAGATATACTAACCAAATAACACGCCTCAAGGTGTATCATAAAGATTTTCAGATTTAAATTTCAGATGATACATATTGGAGAGTATTAGGATCACTTTTCATTTAGTATTCTTTCCCTCTCCTATAGATTCATGTAATTAAGTTCCATAAGACCTCTCCTTCTGAAATTTTCTTTCTCCCCCTCAATTGATCATTCCATTTAAGAGTTTAGAATCCTAAGATAATGTTCAACAAAATTGTCAATCTCAAAAATATATTTTCTATAAGTTTCAGCTTATTTTCATAAGACTCAAGGTTTGAGATAAGACAACCTTTATAGAACTCATCTTAAGGTAATTAAAGCATGTCTTGCAATATAAGGAGGTTCATCAAAATCAATCCATAAAATTCAAAGCATGCATCAAAATAAAGTGTCTTTGGGATAGGATACTGAATATCTAAAGCTCCCCCTCAAAAGATGCATTCTTCTTTAATCATTTTAAATTGTTGAATTTCAGATTTTAGTGATAAACGTGAATAACACTGAAATTCTGTAATATCGTGAATGTAGAGTAATCTAGTATTATTCCAAAATTTGTAGTAATTACTCTTTCTAATCCTTTACGAACAAGTTATGCTTTCTCTTAATCTTAGAGAAAATGTATAGAAATATTAATCAGAAAATGATTCATTTGAAGCTCAATTTCTTTCAAAAGCATTTACATTTTCTTTCTTTTAGAGTCATTTGAGTGAACTGAAATATTTCTAGTTTTAAGATCATTCACTCTATTGATGGAAGTCTTTAATAATGTAGGAGAGAAAAATATATAGATGATCATTGAAGTATATCTATTTATAGAACTCAATTTCTTAATTATAGTTTTTCTGCAATGGATACATGAAGCACAATAAATCTTTTTAATATCAAAATAAGATCATATATTTAGAAATTTTTGTTTGCAATCAAGATCATCGAAAGACACATCATTTGGACCAATATTAGTACACTTTGAAGATAAGAAATGATATGTTTCGGATGCGTATCGGAGCAATCAACCAAAGGCATCAGAATTAATTCTGTTTTTCTTACTTTAAGATTTTATTTAGAAATCATATTGAGTCTAAGCTTGTATACAAAATCAGATTCTGAATTACATAGGATTTTCAATTGAGGCTTTCAAAATCATAATTTGAGATATGTATCTTCCACATTATAGCTCATCTTAAATCATTAAGATTGAAAACGAATATTTCAATAACATTAGAGCACTTTCAGAATCTTTGTATTTAATTTTGAGTTTTGATACAAAATGGAGGATATTTTAACAAGTATTAGGATATTATGTATCAAAGTTAGGCAAGTAGAAAGATAGATCAAGATTAATTCATTCTGCCTAAATAGAGATATCTTTCTCTTCTCCTTTTTACAAATTTATTTAACTTTCAGATTTTAAAGATGATTGTGAACGACAAATCTGAAATTTCTTTTCAATAGAACCAAACAAAAGATGTTATGTAGCAATTCAAACATTCAAACAAATTGTCCAAGGATGAAGCATTACAAAACATTGAGAACCAATAAATCAAGACATCATACTATATGCAAAATAAATCAAGTGTTAAGTCATGCATTAAAATAATAAGAACAAGCATGTCAAGGATCCAAAGTCAATATTTTTCAAATAAACTCCCCCTATTTAAATATAATCTTGCAATTGATTTCATCCTTAAGTGTGTTTTCAAGTGATTAAAAAAAATTGACTTGATTTCTACTTTTCATTAACTTTGTCTTTCATTTATCAACTTTCTTATGCTCTATACTCTATTTGCTCCCTATCCGGTGGAGTTGGGAAGGGGCACGAGGTACTACCACTAGCCTCCCTCTTGTGCCGTCCCTAATATGCCCTACACCGAATAGTTGGGTCAAATAGTGCCGGGTACTACCACTAGCCTCCCCATTGGCACCATCCCTATGATGAGCAATATAGAAAATTTATAAAGTTCACTTCAAACTCTCCCTGTTTAAGTGTAATTAATTACGAATTTTATCCCTTCCAAATGTGCCGAATATATTATGCTTGTTTTTCTTTTCCTTAAGATTGAAGTATTTGCCTTTGCTTAGATTTTACATCTCTTGAATAATATCCATTTTCTTTTCTTTATCTCTCTCTCTTTTTGTTATTCTCAAGTAATTTACATGAAAGAGTAGAATAAAGAAATAATCTTATGTATCATATAGATGTATATCATGCAAACAACATTTTCATTGTGCTCAAGGATTCATAATTTCTCACAAGTTATTTTAAATCAAAATTTTAAGCATAAACTTGTGTATTTCATGGTTATGACATAGGCAAAGATATATTTTAGTTTGGGCAAACCATGAAACAATTTCTAAAAGTATAAGTCAATCAATATATATATATATAGACATGATATCAAAAATTTATAATTAAAGACTTTAATCATGCCATAATAAGATTTAAGTTATTGACTTTGCTCAATTAATTTATGAGAGAAGCATCTAGAATTACCAATTCATTCTGCATTCTTCAGTCAAATACCTACTAGATTTCTTATGTATGAACTTTTGGCTGAAGAAGGTCCTCTCTCTTGTTTGCATGTGAATGTTTATTGTATCTTACATGGAGATATCCTTCAAGTTGAGATCTCTCATTTTCTTGCTCAAGGATCCTGCATTATTAACAAACTCCTTTTCTTTCTTGAAAGAAAGTCATTAGTTTCTTCAAGATACAAAACATTCATCCAACATATTTTTTTGACTAGATGACTCAATATAAGATATGACAATAGTTGCATGTTGAGTCACTTTACTCAAGAGATTGCCTAAATATAAGCAAGCACATATCACTTGAACTAAAGAGATAATTTCATTAACCAAGATGGTTCAAGGACAAGCATGTGAGGCAATAGAAAGATTTATCAAGGTCAAATCAATTTTTTTTTTTATTTTCAGAATCAATTTAGCTTAGATTCTATTTGCTTAAGATAATTATCAATAAGACATGTTAGCTAAGTTTTAATCAACTTATCTTAAATGGTTGTTTCTATCAAAATTCAGATTGTGATTTATTTGTTATCAATAAAATATGATTCATTAAAGTTAGATTGAAGTCTTGCACAAGGGCACATAATGATCACACAATCTGGTCTATTAGGTATATGATAAAATAATTATTCTATCATGCTTTTGATGCTTGTTCCAAATCACAAATTGCTTTATCATATTTGTAATGAATGTTTTCAAATAAGGTGGTTATTTTACATAGATCTGAAATAATCACATAGAAGTGCATTCTACACATTCATTTGACAGAATATAAAGCTCGTAAAGCAATCAAATGATAATGGTGATCTTTACTTCTAATCATGCAAGAATTTTATCAAGATTTATTTCATCTTTTCTTGATTTAGTCTTTTAGTAGTTATCAATTTTTCTTCATTAAGTGCATTTCTGAAAAACTCAATTTGGTTCTGATTATTAACAAGTTTTCAGATTGTTATATGTAAAAGATTAACCATATACATATATAATTTGATTTTAGTATTTTGATAATAAATCATTAGTCTCATAAAGAATAAACTGAATTGATATTTCTTCAACTAGAATCTTTTCATTGAATATTCTATACGCATTGCTTGATGAATGATATCCAAGGATAGAAATATCTTTATCAGATTTGGCATTATTTTCAAAAGACCATATCAAGCATATCATAAGCTACTGAAAAATATGAAAGATATGCAATGGTTCATTTTCCATTTTTCAGAAGATCAAAAGGAGTTTTCATCAAAAATAGATCTAATAGAAATCATATGTATGACAAGCAGTGATGATAGCTTTTAAAAATCATTTAAGTAGATGACTATCATACACAATTGTCTTTTTCATTTCTTCAAGAATTCTATGAACCCTATTTTACTTAAGGTGTCCTTGGTGCTGAAATAATTAATTTCTGTATAAACTTTATCAGGATTTTGGTTTTCAACACTGTGTCATGATACTCTTCACAGTTTGGAAACCTTTTTCATTTGAAACACTTTTACAGGATTTAGCAAATACAGAAAATACTTCAGTTTTATTTGCCAAGAACAAATCCAATGTAAGCTTTTGAAAACTCAGTGATAGAAACAACATCTTTAGATTTAGAAATTGATTCTTGTTTGTTTCCTTAGTTAACATGCATAGCAAACTTTGACCTTTCAGAAGATACTCTAAGTAAGCCAATGCCAAAGTCTTTTGAAATTAAATCCATACTCGCATGAGTTGATATTATATGCCAAAGATGGTTTCTTTAATCTTGGTATTTATAGTGCAATATTCAAAGGCATACCAAGTACACATTTTCATATCTATGATCAATAAACAATAATGCCATGGATAAAAGCTCTCAATCAAGCATATAGAGAATTCATAGAGTTATTCTTAATAAATTGATTAATCATCTAGCAACTTATCCAACAATATGTAAAGTATAATATAGAAAGATGGAGAAATTTGAAGTTATTTCTTCTATTTTAATTATTTTTCTTGATTACATTTAAGTTTTATTCTTTAATATATGTCTAGAGCACCCAATGTCCAATTTAACATCTTTTGTTGGAGCCTTGAGTCCTAGACACACCTGCAGAAAATATTTAGATTTTCAACTTAGGAACCCAAGCTCTTTTGGGTCCTTGCAGGTTAGCTATTATTGTTCCTTTTGGAACCCATATTTTCTTAATAGCTATTTTGTCCATAGGCTTGCAGATTTTTGGACTACAAGAAGTGTATTTCTGCATCTTCTTATTAAATTTAACAAACATGGATTTAACATGAGTGGTAGATAATCCTTCAGTTTTCTGTTTTTGCCTTTTAGGTTTATCAAATTTGTAATGTACAGATTTAGGAACAGAAGAGATTTTGCATAACCTTTGTTCCTGTTTATCAGCATTATAAGAATCTATTTTAAAATGATTAGAAACTGTTTTAACAAACATATTCTTGAAAGATTTTTGGGTGTACCAAGGTTGACATCCCTATCCAATATTATCAAATTCAGCTCTTTGATTATTTATCATTAGATTCAACTTTTCAGAGCTCAAAGTAAATCTTTCAACAACAGGTTTTAATTTGTCAACTTCTTTAGTTAATCTTTTGTTATCTTCTGAAAGCAATTCATTATTTTTCTTAAGTTTATCATGGCTTTCAGTGAGAAGTTGGTTTTTCTGATTTAGTTCTTGATTTTCTTTAATTAAGATTTCAGTTTTACTAGTTAGTTTCAGTTTTTCATCTATTAGAATTTGATTTTCATTCTTCAAGTTCTTGTTCTTACAAACAAGTTTCTTATATTCTAAATACAAATCAGAAAAGGCATCGTGGAGTTCATCAAATGTAAAATTGCTTTCAGTTCCAGCATGTACCTCATGTGCCACCAAGCATGGATTTTCAATATGATACTGCTCTCCTTCTACACATGATGTTTCAGATTTGTTAGTGCATTCATATTTGTCTTCAAGCATATTCCATATTCCTTTAGCAGTCATGCAAGAAGATATGTAATTAAACTCATTCCTATCTAATGCACAATATAAAAGGTTCATGGCATCAGCATTCAATTGTGCTAAATCCTTTTCATTAAAAGTTTGAGAGAGTGTGTGAAGATCATTTATTATGATTTTCCATAAATAATAGTTTTGTGATTGAATAAAGATGCGCATGCGTATTTTCCAATGTGTATAGTTTATGCCATTAAATAGTGGTGGTGTATCAATTGATTGTCCTTCTCCTAGAAAACTATCTATTTGAGTTGTCATGATCTTTGGCTCTAGTCGGTTAAGACTACAAATAATATTTGAGCACCTGCTCTGATACCACTTGTTGCCCAAGGTGACAACCCAAGAGGGGGGGTGAATTGGGTCTTTTAAAACTTTTATGATACTTCTAAAACTTTTTGATTAACTATGCTAAGTTGTATAGAAGCACAGTGAAAGTTAAACTTAGCAAGGGTTTGATGTATAGACTTCGACTTGATTAAATATGCTTGCAACTAAAGGATGTGCGGATAAGAATTAAGCAAGCAATTTATCTAAGTAAGTAAGTGTGTTAGTTAGACAATAACTAGAGGCATTACAAACACAAAGGACATATAGTGGTTCGGTGCACCCCAGCACCTACATCCACTCCCCAAGACCTCTTGGGAATTTCACTATAATCCTACCGATTACAGCCGGTTATTTTACAAGCTCACAACCCAACTTGTTGTTTTACGAGCGCACAACGAACTCGGTCGGTTTTCCCAGGCTCATCGACTAGAACCTCCCCGATTGTTTTCCCGGGCTCACAATCAAACCCTTACACTTGTTGGTTTTAAATCGGCTCACCAACCAACCTTAAACCCCGTTGGTTTTCCCTTTGGCTTACCAACAAACCTTTAACCCCTTGATTCAATCCCTTGATTGAATCAAGTTACAAGATATTAAAACAAAGAATAAAAACAAATCAAAGCTTCTTAAACAAGCAAATATAACAATGTAAACAAATAAAGTAAAGAGAAGCCCTCAAACGAGTTTTGAAGATGGAGGAGCTCGACTTCTTCTTTACTTGACCCTCTTCTGATTTGGCACGAAGTAGAGGATCACCGCGGCAGCACACGGATGGTGAGGAAGCTTTGGAATACACTTGGAAGCTCTTCTTCTCTCTATTTCACTTTGAATGGCCCTTATTGTGCTTATGGGAGATTTCCCTTGGAATCTCTTCCCTAAATGTTTTCTCCCACTTCCATCGGTTCTCTCCTAGCTCTCTTCTCGTTTTTATAGCTTTAGATGGAGTGGAAACAAGAATATAGCCGTTAGAGACAAAAATAGAGCCGTTGGAACCAGTCTGCAGCTCCTGACAATATGACCGTTGGGTTTGGAGTCGACTCGCGCGATCAGGAGTCGGCTCGGCTGTAGCAGGAGTCGACTCGAGCTTTTCCGGAGTCGACTCGGCAACTGTTCCAAGTTTGAATTAAAGTTGCCGTCTTGACTGGGAGTCGACTCGACTTAACCCGGAGTCGACTCGCCAACTTCTGGCGCTGACCTGGCAATTTTGGAGTCGGCTCATCCTCTGTAGTCTGTGGATCCAAATTTGAATTTTGTCCACTCGAGTCGACTCGACTGTCCTGGGAGTCGACTCGAATCTCAGAGCCCGAACTCCCGATTCTCTGTCTTTTGGCTCATCCAGTCTTGGAGTCGACTCGAACTTCCTTGGAGTCGACTCGGCTCTCAGTTTCCGAAAGTTGGTCTTCTGCCATCTTAGTGTAGCGCTGCCTTGGAGTTGACTCGAGCTGTCTGGGAGTCGACTCGAATCTCAGAGTCGGAAAACTGATCCTCTGTATTTTGGAGCCGCGCTGCCTTGGAGTCGACTCGACTTGTCTTGGAGTCGACTCGCCTCTCAGAGACGAAAATACCGTCTTCTGTCTTGGGGTTGCGCTGTCTTTGGAGTCGACTCGGACTTTGTGGGAGTCGACTCGAATCTCAGTATCCAAAAACTGCTTCTCTGAGTTTTTCCTTGTGTACCACTGAGAGTCGACTCTCGCTTTCTTTGGAGTCGACCTACCAACCATCGGAGTCGACTCGCGTTCCACTGGAGTCGACTCGAATCTCAGACCCGAAAACTGCTCTCTGACTTTTCTGCCTGTGACTCCTAGGAGTCGACTCATACTTCCCCGGAGTCGACTCGGTAAACATTGGAGTCGACTCGAATTCCTCAGGAGTCGACTCGAAGACTATTCTTTCGAATTTTTCCTTTGATTTTACTCCTCCAATTTGAACCTTTTGAACTTTAAACTTGGGCCAATGAATTGTAGCTTTCTTCTAACTTTTCTTGAGAGCTTTTGGAGGCCTTCTTGTGTTCTTCCAACTTGCTATGTTCCTTGCAAAATAAATATCTTTCTCCTTGCAACATAAACATTAGTATCTATACTTCAAGGTTTTGTGATCATCAAAATCAATCTATGAATCAATCTTTGGGTCATCACCATCCTTCCGATAGATACTTAGGTATACTAGAAGAGGATACCGAGAAAATGTTCCTAGTGGGAGATAGGGATCACATACAGGATCCCAAAACCTACAACGAGGCGATATCAGATATCGATTCCGAAAAATGGTTGGAAGCTATGAAATCAGAGTTAGACTCCATGCATTCCAACCAAGTCTGGACCCTAGTAGATCCACCAAAAGGTATTGTACCTATTGGATACAAATGGATCTACAAAAGGAAGATAGGTTCGAATGGAAAGATAGAGACCTATAAAGCAGGGCTAGTGGCGAAAGGGTATAGTCAACACGAAGGCATTGACTATCAGGAGACCTTTTCACCTGTAGCCATGCTGAAATCCATCCGAACATTGCTTGCCATTGCAGTATTTCATGATTATGAAATCTGGCAGATGGATGTGAAAACTGCTTTCCTAAATGGATATCTTGATGAAGATATCTATATGGAACAGCCTTTGGGTTTCACTTCCAGTGATGGAGATCACAAGGTCTGCAAGCTGCAAAGGTCCATCTATGGACTAAAGCAAGCATCTCGGAGTTGGAACACTCGTTTCGATGACGCAATCAAAACGTTTGATTTCATCAAAAACAAAGAGGAACCGTGTGTTTACAAAAAGGTTAGTGGGAGTGCTGTCGTATTTCTCGTACTGTACGTGGACGACATCCTCCTGATAGGGAATGATATTTCCATGCTAACCTCGGTCAAGGTCTGGTTGTCAAAAGAGTTCTCCATGAAAGACCTTGGGAAAGCATCCTATATTTTGGGAATAAAGGTCTATAGAGATAGATCTAAAAGAATGCTTGGCCTATCACAGAAGATGTACATAGAGGAAGTGCTGAAAAGGTTCAGCATGGAAAACTCTAAAAGGGGTCTCTTACCCCTAAGGCATGGAATTCACCTCTCCAAGAAGATGTGCCCCAACACATCTGAAGAGATTCAACGCATGAGCAAGATCCCCTATGCATCAGCAATAGGGAGCCTCATGTATGCCATGCTATGTACACGACCTGATATAGCCCTTGCTGTGAGTGTCACAAGCAGATATCAGTCGAATCCAGGTGAAGAACACTGGACAGCTGTGAAGAATATTCTTAAGTACTTGAGAAGAACTAAAGATTTATTCTTGGTCTTTGGAGGATCATCAAAGTTAAAGGTAGAAGGGTACACAGATTCAGACTTCATGACTGATGTCAATGATAGAAAGTCAACATCTGGATATGTGTTCTTGTGCAATGGTGGTACGGTGAATTGGAAAAGTTCTAAACAACCGATCATTGTTGATTCTACTATGGAAGCTGAATACATCGCCGCCTCTGAAGCTGCTAAAGAAGGCTTCTGGTTCAAGAAATTCATTGCAGAGTTGGACGTGATGACATCAGATGCCATAACACTCTACTGTGATAATAATGGCGCCATAGCTCTTGCTAAGGAACCAAGGTCTCATTAGAAGTCCAAGCACATAGAGCGGCGCTTCCACCTCATACGCGACTATGTTGAGAAGAAGTATGTCGAGATGCAGAGAATAGACTCCGTGGACAACGTGGCAGACCCATTCACTAAGCAGCTAAGTCAACAAAAGACTGAAGCCCACCTTGAGAAGATGGGACTAAGATATATGACTGATTGGCTTTAGTGCAAGTGGGAGATTGTTAGATGTATGCCCTAGAAGTCAATCTGGCTGACACATTGTTAATTCTAGAAACATAATTTTGTACTTGACTATTTATTATTGAATAAATAAAAGGCATCTTTTTATTCATATTGTTTATGTGTCTATGAATCGTCCAAAGAATTAATAAGATGATGATGCGTATTCTTAAGAGTTAAGAATTTGAGCCATGTATCATTAGTGATTAATTTCTAAAAGGCTCCTGATCAATGGATCATCACGAGGACGGTGATCGATCCGATGAGATCAGTGTACACATTACTTTTCCTATGGATGGACGAGACTCGAGTCCACGGTGTGGAGACACTGAAGTAATAGTGCAGGTGCTTGTTAGAGAATAAGGGTACTGAGCGTGACCAAGACAAGAAGTCACTTGGATGTCTATCCACTCGTCAGTGACTTGCTTGATGTTGCAGCAGTGTGACTGGTCCTTTCACCTGCGATGCTTCGGCTACTCACAGTGAGGTTATTGTAGTTTGACTGCACATATACATGGTCTCTAGCCATATGGATCCATGCAGTGTAGATTGGCTGCAGCAGGTTCACTGTAGGAGTAGGGTATGCACCTATAAGGAATCTATCTACCTTGATAGATAAGGAGAGATCCTATGTGATTTATAAGACTGAGTTCGTAAGACCTCGGCCGGGATAGATTGCACAGTGGAGAAAGAGTTCTCCGCTCTCGAACTTAAGTCGAATAAATCTTGACATATGACAGACGAAGGGGTTTGACGAGTTATCCATGACCTCCATCTTGTAGGGATCATAGAAGGACTGTATCACATGATAACTACACCTAGAGGTTCATCATTCTATTCTGCTGGGTAGCCACTACATGCTGCTAGGTGTCACTGGTGGATGGTGGGACTCATAGGGATTATCTTGATGATCGATAAACCCTAATGAGTAGAGTTGGAATCGTTTCGACCCATTGAAAGGAGTTTTCAATGATATTATGATAGAGATCACAATATATCTCACTACCAGTCAGAATAGAACCTATGGGGTCACACACACTAGAAGTATTGACCGATCCGATGGTTGAATCGTGATTAGGAATCACAAGTAATCAATTCGATTGATATTCAGTTGAAGAAGGAACAATGAAATTAATTAATTAGACTTAAACACAAATCCTACTTCGAGTAGGATTCCTAGAGTCCTAATTGGATTAGGACTGGGAATCCTAATTGGAATAGGACTGGGATTCCTACTTGAAGTAGGATTCCTACAATCCTAATTAGATTAGGAGTTTTGAATTAAATTTGGATTTCTACTTGGAGTAGGATTTCTAGAGTCCTAATCGGATTAGGACTTCAAATTCAAATAAGAGTCCTAATTGGATTAGGACTAAAATTAAATAAGTCCTAATAGGATTAGGGTTTCTTAAGTCCTAATTAATTATTTATCTAATAAATCAACATGACTCCTAATTGGATTAGGATTGAAGGGTTCAATTGAGTCATGGTTCATTAAGTTCTAATTGGATTAGGACTTACCTAGATTAAACCCAAATTGGTTCACACTTGGTCCAAGCCTAATCAGATTAGGACCTAACCATGAGTGACCTTCCTAATCCTCCTTATAGGAGGATTAGGTTAACCATGAAGGAGTGGCACACGCCCCTCCTCCTTTTCCTTGCTTGGTGCGTCAAAGAAGAGGGGCCGGCGCCCCTCTTGGAAGTTTATCAAGGAGCTCCTACAAAGTAGGAGCTCTACATGCTATTTAAGAGGAGGCGTGGGGGCTGACCTAGGGCATCATTGAAGCCCTCTCCCTCTCCAATTCGTGGCCCCTCTCCTCCCCTTTCCTTGGTTCAGCCGCAAGCAAAGGAAGAAAAAGAAAGGTGGCCTCTTCATCCTCCCTTCCTCCTTCCAACGCAAGGAAAAGAAAGAAGGCTGCAGGGTTTTGTTCCTTTACTATTCTTCATCCTTCTTCTTCCTCCTCTCAAGCACATTCAAGAGTTGAAAGAAAGAGAGAAGATCAGCCATTAAAAGTTGTCTCTGCAAGGAAGCTAGCACCCTGGGGAGACAAAGAAGCTTGATCGGTTCTTGCTTCGTGTGGATACCCGTAGAGGCCGGGCATTTGAACGGCTTCAAGCGAACCTTCATCCAAAACCACGATCATCAGTTTGCGGTGATCATCTACCCGCACAAGGTGAAGATCTGATCTTCTAATGTTATTTAAAAATTTTTAAACCTTATCTATCTACGAACGGTTTTAAACAACGTTCATGCGATGAACGGTTGATCCCGCGCATGCCTCTTCCGCTGCATCTGAATTTTTGAAATTTTTATGCGGCATTGGCGGGTTTCTAACATCCAACATGTTCCAATTGTTAGGAGAAACCTCATTAATGGTTCCTTGCTTGTCCAGCAAGGCTTTCATCTTGTTTTTGAGTCCTATAAGATTGTAATTTCTCATTGGGTAATGTTTATTGGAAAAGGGTTCCTAAGTGAAGGATTGTTTAAATTAAATGTAATATCTCCTTCAATGAATGAAAATCTTTTGATTATGAATATAGAACCCCCTTCTATTTGGCATGGTAGATTAGGTCATGTAAATTATAATTCAATTAAGCAACTTATGAATCTAAATCTAATGCCAAAAAGTGATCTTAAGAACCATGAGAAGTGTCCAATTTGTGTAGAAGCCAAACTCCCTTGAAAACCTTTAAATCTGTTAATAGGAATTCAGATATATTAAAGTTGATCCATAGTGATGTTTGTGACTCTGGTAGAACTTCTAGAGGAGATAACAGATACTTTGTGACATTCATAGATGATCTATCCAAGTTTTGTTACATCTACCTAATTAAAACCAAGGATGAGGTGCTCAGCAAATTTAAAATTTTTAAGATCGAACCTGAGAACCAATAGGAAAAGAAAATTAAAATTCTTAGATCAGATCGGGGA
The DNA here is from genome assembly GCF_009389715.1 of Phoenix dactylifera. Taxonomy (NCBI): domain Eukaryota; kingdom Viridiplantae; phylum Streptophyta; class Magnoliopsida; order Arecales; family Arecaceae; genus Phoenix; species Phoenix dactylifera. The sequence goes on from NW_024069642.1 coordinate 25,277, forward strand.
GGTGAATATACATCCAATGATATAACTCAATTTTGTGAAGATCATGGAATCATTCATGAAGTGACTGCACCCTATTTTTCCCAATCAAATGGAGTAGCAGAAAGAAAAAATAGGACTTTAATGGATATGGTTAAATCCATGCTTATAAGGTCAGGAGTACCAGAGAATTTGTGGGGGGAAGCTTTAGTTTCAGCCTGTTATATCCTTAATAGGATTCAATCTAAAAATAATGATCTAACTCCATATGAAGTTTGGAAACATAGAAAATCAAATCTTAGCTATTTGAAAGTATGGGGGTGCTTAGCAAAAGTGAAAATACCTAATTTTAAAAGAAAGAAAATAGGACCTAAAATAGTGGATGCTATATTCATAGGTTATGCAGCCAATTGTAATGCCAATAGATTTCTGGTAATTAATTCAGAAGAAAGTGATATTAGTAACAACACCATCATAGAAGCCAGAGATGCAACATATTTTGAAGACACCTTTCCACTTAGGACTAGAGTAGATAGCGGTATAGCTAGTAGCTCTAGTAGAATAAGGATAAGAGAAATAGAAGTAGAAGCAGAACCTAAGAGGAGTAAGAGATCCAGGATAGAGAAAACATTTGGTGATGACTTCTATACTTTTCTTATAGAAGACTCTCCAACTACCTTTGAAGATGCAATGAAATTCTTGGATTCACCTTTTTGGAGAGAAGCTGTGGACAATGGATGCAGTCAATCATCCAAAATCATGCTTGGGAATTGACTGATCTTCCTCCTAGCTGTAAAACTATAGGGTGCAAATGGATCTTTAAGAAGAAACTTAGGCCTAATGGCTCTGTAGATAAATTTAAGGCTAGATTAGTTGCCAAGGATTTTACTCAGAAACCTAGGGTAGATTTCTTTGATGTCTATGCACCTGTAGCTAGGATTACAACTATTAGGGTCCTTATAATTGATGAGAGCACAAAAGTGCGATCTACACGCAGCTTAAATTAATATTATTGCAATAAATAATGATAAAAGTGTTGCATTAATATTATATTTTTGTGGGGTGCAGGTGATCGTAAATCAAAGAAAAAAATACGCATTAGGTCCAAAAAGATGTGTTGCCCAGTAGATACAACCCAAGAGGGGGGTGAATTGGGTCTTTTAAAACTTTTATGCTACTTCTAAAACTTTATGATTAACTATGCTAAGTTGTATAGATGCACAGTGAAAGTTAAACTTAGCAAGGATTTGATGTATAGACTTCGACTTGATTAAATATGCTTGCAACTAAAGGATGTGCGGATAAGAATTAAGCAAGCAATTTATCTAAGTAAGTGTGTTAGTTAGACAATAACTAGAGGCATTACAAACACAAAGGACATATAGTGGTTCGGTGCACCCCAGCACCTACATCCACTCCCCAAGACCTCTTGGAATTTCACTATAATCCTACCGATTACAGCCGGTTGTTTTACAAGCTCACAACCCAACTTGTTGTTTTACGAGCGCACAACGAACTCGGTCGGTTTTTCCAGGCTCACCGACTAGAACCAACCCGATTGTTTTCCCGGGCTCACAATCAAACCCTTACACGTTGGTTTTACCCTCGGCTCACCAACAAACCTAAACCCCGTTGGTTTTCCCTTTGGCTCACCAACAAACCTTACACCGTTGGTTTTCCCTTTGGCTCACCAACAAACCTTTAACCCCTTGATTCAATCCCTTGATTGAATCAAGTTACAAGATATTAAAACAAAGAATAAAAACAAATCAAAGCTTCTTAAACAAGCAGATATGACAATATAAACAAATAGAGTAAAGAGAAGCCCTCAAACGAGTTTTGAAGATGGAGGAGCTCGGCTTCTTCTTTACTTGATCCTCCTCTGATTTGGCATGAAGTAGAGGATCCCCGAGGCAGCACACGGATGGAGAGGAAGCTTTCGGATTCACTTGGATGCTCTTCTTCTCTCTATTTCGTTTTGGATGGCCCTTTTGTGCTTATGGGAGATTTCCTTTGTAATCTCTTTGAGATCTCTTTCCTAGATGATCTCTCCCACTTCCATGAGTTCTCCCCTAGCTCTCTTCTTGTTTTTATAGCTTTAGATGGCGTGGAAACAAGAATATAGCCGTTAGAGATAAAAATAGAGCCGTTGGACACAGTCTGCATTTCCTGACAATGTTACCGTTGGGATCGGAGTCGACTCGCGCGATCAGGAGTCGGCTCGCCTGTTGCAGGAGTCGGCTCGTGTTTTACCGGAGACGACTCGGCACTGTTCCCAAATTTGAATTAATGTGCTTGCCTCGACTGGGAGTCGACTCGTCTTAACCTGGAGTCGACTCGGCTCTCAGTTTGCGAAACACAGCCTTCTGCCATCTTGGTGTAGCGTTGCCTTGGAGTCGACTCGAGCTGTCTGGGAGTCGACTCGAATCTCAGAGGCAGTAACTTGGTTTTCTGTCTGTTGATGGTCGCGGAGTCTCGGAGTCGACTCGTGCAATGCGGGAGTCGACTCGAATCTCAGAGTCCCAAAAATGCTCTCTGACTTTTTCTTTGTGTTCCGCTGAGAGTCGACTCTTGCTTTCTTTGGAGTCGACCTACCAACCATCGGAGTCGACTCGCGTTCCACTGGAGTCGACTTGAATCTCAGATCCGAAAACTGCTCTCTGACTTTTCTGCCTGTGACTCCTAGGAGTCGACTCATACTTCTCCGGAGTCGACTCATACTTCTCCGGAGTCGACTCGAATTCCACTGGAGTCGACTCGAAGACTGTTCTTTTGAATTTTTCTTTTGATTTTACTCCTCCAATTTGAATCCTTTGAACTTTAAACTTGGGCCAATAAATTGTAGCTTTCTTCCAACTTGAGAGCTTTGGAGGCCTTCTTGTGTTCTTCCAACTTGCTATGTTCCTTGCAAAATAAATATCTTTCTCCTTGCAACATAAACATTAGTATATATACTTCAAGGTTTTGTGATCATCAAAATCAATCTATGAATCAATCTTTGGGTCATCAATCTCCCCCTTTTTGATGATGACAAAACTTGGAGTATATGCAATATAAAAGATATTGATTCTAGAAGTAATACATAGCTAAGTTGCATGAAGTGGAAAACATATATATTTAAAAACATACTTCATGATAATGCTTTTAGATTTAATCAGCTTAACACAATCAACATATTTAAATTTTAAGCTGATTTGTATTCAATTCAAAGTAATAAAGCATTCTGAGGTATATAGCATATACTTAGATATTTCTCCCCCTTTTTGACAACATCAAAAAGATAGTGAAACATTAAGTACAAAGATCAGAGCAGAACACATCGAGTGTGAATTCAAGAGGTTTTTTTTTTTAATTTGATACCACAGATAGTTTTCTAAACAAGTGTAGGTGGAATCTTCCTTAGGTTAATTCAAGAAGTACTACAAATGATATTCAAGGAAAAACATGAGTGGAAATCTAACCTCTCTTCACTAAGTATGAAAGCTTGTTCATTTAAGACCTTTTGCCCAATCTATTAAGTATTTTATCAACCATGAGAGCAATTTAATTAATTTTCTTAATGACTTCAAAGTTCTTTTATGATAATAGGAGCATTGGGGCACAAATATCAAAATATACATTCATGCAATTTTTTGATACATCTTAGAGCTCTTTTAAAGACTTTCTTTTATTTCTTTAGAAAATAAGCACAATTTGATACATAAAATAATGAATTTGCACAAAATTGAAGTTCCAAAAAGCAAGCCAATTAGAGCTCATTAGTGAAGTTCCAAAAATAGATTTTCTAAGAGATACTCAAGAAAATTTAACACATTATTCTCCCCCTTTTTCATTAAATTAGAGGCTCTTAAGATTTGCAGTTTGGTTCAAGAGTGATGCATGAGATATACTAACCAAATAACACGCCTCAAGGTGTATCATACAGATTTTCAGATTTAAATTTCAGATGATACATATTGGAGAGTATTAGAATCACTTTTCATTTAGTGTTCTTTCTCTCTCCTTTAGTTATAGATTTATGCGATTAAGTTCCATAAGATCTTTCCTTCTGAAATTTTCTTTTCTCCCCCTCAATTGATCATTCCATTTAAGAGTTTAGAATCCTAAGATAATGTTCAATAAGATTGTCAATCTCAAAAATATATTTCAGCTTATTTTCATAAGACTCAAGGTTTGAGATAAGACAACCTTTATAGAACTCATCTCAAGGAAATTAAAGCGTGTCTTGCAATATAAGGAGGTTCATCAAAATCAATCCATAAAATTCAAAGTATGCATCAAAATAAAGTGTCTTTGGGATAGGATACTGAATATCTAAAGCTCCCCCTCAAAAGATGCATTCTTCTTTAATCATTTTAAATTGTTGAATTTCAGATTTTAGTAATAAACGTGAATAACACTGAAATTCTGTAATATCGAGAATGTAGAGTAATCTAGTATTATTCCAAAATTTGTAGTAATTACTCTTTCTAATCCTTTACGAACAAGTTATGCTTTCTCTTAATCTTAGAGAAAATGTATAGAAATATTAATCAGAAAATGATTCATTTGAAGCTCAATTTCTTTCAAAAGCATTTACATTTTCTTTCTTTTAGAGTCATTTGAGTGAACTGAAATATTTCTAGTTTTAAGATCATTCACTCTATTGATGGAAGTCTTTAATAATGTAGGAGAGAAAAACATATAGATGATCATTGAAGTATATCTATTTATAGAACTCAATTTCTGAATTATAGTTTTTCTGCAATGGATACATGAAGCACAATAAATCTTTTTAATATCAAAATAAGATCATATATTTAGAAAATTTTTGTTTGCAATCAAGATCATCGAAAGACACATCATTTGGACCAATATTAGTACACTTTGAAGATAAGAATTGATATGTTTCGGATGCGTATCGGAGCAATCAACCAAAGGCATCAGAATTTATTCTGTTTTTCTTACATTAAGATTTTATTTAGAAATCATATTGAGTCTAAGCTTGTATACAAAATCAGATTCTGAATTACATAGGATTTTCAATTGAGGCTTTCAAAATCATAATTTGACATATGTATCTTCCACATTATAGCTCATCTTAAATCATTAAGATTGAAAACGCATATTTCAATAACATTATAGCACTTTCAGAATCTTTGTATTTAATTTTGAGTTTTGATACAAAATGGAGGATATTTTAACAAGTATTAGGATATTATGTATCAAAGTTAGGCAAGTAGAAAAATAGATCAAGATTAATTCATTCTGCCTAAATAGAGATATCTTTCTCTTCTCCTTTTTACAAATTTATTTAACTTTCAGATTTTAAAGATGATTGTGAACGACAAATCTGAAATTTCTTTTCAATAATACCCAAAAATTTATGCAGTATTTCAAACATTCAATTAAATTATCTAAGCATGGAGCATTACAAAATATTGAGAAACCTGATGCAGGAGCACCACCCTCCTTCTAATGGCGTGGGACATTGGGTGAGGGGTGAAAAGAATTTGAGTCCAAGCTGAAATTAGATTGAGTCCATGCAATAAGTGATTTGATTCACAATGGGTTAGCCTCTTCAATGTCAATTAGATTGACTCCAAGGCGTGAATGGGTCCATGGCTAAGTAGAAGTGGTCACATGTCAAAAGAAAGAGAAGTTCAACCATGAAGACCTCTCACATGTGGAAGAAATTCAGAGTTCAGATCCAGTTGAAATCCATGACAGATTGAACACCATCTGGTATTTTAAAGATTTTGGGAGCTATAGAAGTCTGATTAAGTTGATTCAAATTTTGTTGGAAAGTAGACATCCGTAGCTTTCCAATGACGATAAGAACATAAAATTTGGAGATCAGATGACATTTGAGGAGTCTCCCGAACTTCATGCTGATGTTGGTACCCGAGAAGGATTCCACCTAGATTCCAACTCATGGCATGCGGCTGAATTCCTTTTGATGGGTTTCAATCCACATGCCATAGATATGGATCTTAGGTGTTTAGGCTTAGGTTCAAGATATTTGATTGGTCAATTAGAAGATTTGAATTTTAAAAGAGTCCTCATGTGATTAGGAGTTCAATTTAAAATTCTGTGTAGTCCTTATCCTTTGCCAACCTTTCTTTCTATATAAAGGAGGGTATGATGAATGAAGTTAGTTTTGGATTTCGAAATTTTTATTTGTTTATGTGAAGAGAGGCTACTCCTCTTGCTGGGTGCGATGCAAGGGGCTGAGGGAAGGTGGGACGCCTCCCTTCATGCAATTTGAAATTGGGTTAGTTTTGGATGAGATTTCCCTAACTAACTCAACCTTATCCTTATCCATTCTCTTTCTCCTCACGCCTCCACCCTTTGTGTGCGCCTCCTTGTGTGCCACATCAGCCTCCCAGCCGTATTCCTCATGGCCACAACCCCTTCCCACGTTCCCTCCCTTGAGTCCTAAACCCAATAGGACTCTAAATAACCCAAGCCGGCCAACCCATTAGGTGCAAACAATTCAGCCGCCCACTCAATTGGATGCCCAATTCTAGTCACTTGGTTGAATCCCACGAACCCAATCTCACCCATCCAGCAACCCCTCTTCTTCCTCCTTCCCTTCCACCACAAAGAACCCTAGCCTCCATTGCCATTGCTTAGAAAAAAAAAAGAAGAAAGATTCAGCCATTCTCAGAAGAAGAAAAAAATCTGCAGCCCACCCCGTTCTGCGTCAATTGGTATCAGAGCGAATCCTTGTTGCCATGAGTACCAGAAGGTGGTCGCCCATACAACAATGAACGACAACGTGCTGAGATTGATGGCCGAGCTCATCCAGCAAATGGCGGCTCTGAATCAGAAGATGGAAGTTGTTTGGGATCGTCTCTTCCCCGAGCAAAACAATCTTGAAGATGATCATGGCGTTCCTGCACATCTTGAAAATCCAGAAGACCCTGACGTTGAAGCATTCTCCCTCGGGGGTCTATCACCCCAAAGGCCACCTAGGGGTCAGCGGATGCCCCCTCCAAACATTCCTCGTATGGGAAATAATTTCAGGAACCCCTATGTTCATCAAAATCAGCGGGAGCGCAATTGATCTCGACGATGTCATGAAGCGGGTTCGTTGTAGAAGTTGCTGATTACAGCGGAAGCATGGACCCAACCCACTTCCAGGATTGGCTGATGTCTCTCGAAGACTACTTCGAATGGTTCAGCATGCCCAATGAAACCAAGGTGCGATTTGTGAAGATGAAGCTCAAGGGCCAAGCACGCATATGGTGGCATAGCGTTGAAGAGAAGCTTCATCGACTCCGACAGCCCCCTATCAATGATTGGGAGGAGATGAAACTTCGTTTGAAGGAAAAGTATCTTCCCCTTGATTATGAGGAGACACTCTTCGAAGAACTTCTGAAACTTCGTCAAGGAAGCTCTTCCGTAGAGGAGTATACGGGCCCGATTCCATGAGTTGATGATCCGCAGCAACCTCACGGAGACGGATCGACAGTCCCTAACTCGGGTACCGATCCGGGCTGAGGGATGACATCAAGAGGGAGCTAATGACGACGCGCATCTTCAGCCTAGAGGAGGCATATCAACTCGCCATTCGAGTTGAATCGCAGCTACGACAAAGACGTCCTGCGCAAGCACCGGTTGCACGAAGATTTTCCGAGCGCAGCACCAACCGAGGAGTTCCATTTCCTCGAGGTAACGCCCCCTGCTTTCAGATCTGAAACCTCTGTAAATAGAAGCACATATCAGGAAAGGGGTGCTCCCAAGGGCTAATGAAAAGGGTAAAGGTGCTATGCCACAATCCACACCGCAAGGAAGAATCCTGTTGAATGCTACAAGTGCGGCGGGCGAGGCCATTTCGCCGTTGTTTGTCCTACCGAGACCAACGATTTGCATTGGTATGTGAAGAGGATGAGATCATAGGGACCCTCTGAAGTCACTCCTCCCTTCAACCCCGCTGATGAAAGGGAAATGAAGGGAACGAAGAACATGATGAAGAAGCCCCTGCGGTGGAGCTAGAAGCTTCAGATCTACCTGTGTGCGTCGTGCGGCGGGTTCTTACGGGTTGCAAGCAGGAGGAAGAAACGTGGAGGAAGATTGGAGGCGCACCAATATCTTCCACACTCGCGTCGAGCATGCCAACAAGTCTCTAAACCTCATCATTGATATGGAAGCTGCATGAACATCATTTCCGAAGAAGTGCTGAAAAAGCTGAATCTGAAACCGGTACCGCATCCAAAGCCGTATCGGGTAAGTTGGATCGAAGACTCTCCATCCTGTTAAACAAAGATGCTTGATCAGTTTTTCACTTGGTAAGGACTTCCGAGATGAAGTATGGTGCGATGTTCTGCCCATGAAAGCGTGCCATCTTCTTCTAGGAAGACCTTGGTTGTATGATCGTAGTGTCGAGTATGATGGTCGATCCAATTGTTATTCTCTATATTGTGCCAACAAAAGAGTTGTGTTAAAGCCCCTTCGGATCACTGATTTTACTTCTGAAAATCTGATAATCCAACGGATTTTAACCATGAGAAAGTTTGAAGCTTGTAGCCGAGAGATTGGAGTCATGTATGCACTAGTGTTTAGGGAAGTTGGTGCTGAAATTTCAGAAGTTGTTCCTCTTGATTTCAAGTCTATATTGGATGATTTTTCTGATGTAACCCCTGAGGACCTTCCCAAGGAGCTTCCACCGATGAGGGACATCCAACATGCCATAGATTTGGTGCCCGGTTCAAGTTTACCGAATCTTCCCGCATACCGGCTGAATCCGAGAGAACATGAGGAGCTTCACGCCAAGTCCAAGAACTTTTGGACAAGGGATTCATCCGAGAGAGCCTCAGTCCATGTGCCGTCCCAGCTCTACTTACTCCCAAGAAGGATGGTTCATGGAGGATGTGCGTGGACAGCAGAGCAATCAACAAGATTACAGTGAAGTACCGTTTCCCGATCCCGCGGCTTGACGACATGCTGGATTTGTTGCATGGAGCCACCATCTTCTCCAAGTTGGACCTTCGAAGTGGCTACCATCAGATCAGAATCAGACTTGGGGATGAGTGGAAGACGGCATTTAAGACCAAGGATGGCCTCTATGAATGGATGGTATGCCGTTTGGTCTCC
>NW_024069643.1:0-39776 GCF_009389715.1 Phoenix dactylifera
CTCGCCTCAGAGACAAAATACCGTCTTTTGTCTTTGGGGTTGCGCTGCCTTGGAGTCGACTCGGACTTTGCGGGAGTCTCGACTCGGCTCTCCAGTGTCCGAAAATTGGCTCTCTGACTTTTTGCCTTGCATTTCTCTGGGAGTCGACTCTCGCTTCCTTAGGAGTTGACCTGCCAACCATCGGAGTCGACTCGAGTTCTTCGGGGAGTCGACTCGGCTCTCAGAGTCCAAAATAGCTTCTCTGTCTTTCTGTCTATTACTCCCTGGAGTCGACTCGTACTACACTGGAGTCGACTCGGCAAGCATCGGAGTCGACTCGAATTCTTCAGGAGTCGACTCGGTTGACAGGTTCTGAGATGATTCTTTCTGTCCGGCTGTCTGTTCTCAGTCGGCAGTCGACTCGTAATGTACAGGAGTCGACTCGAGCTTGTGGCCAGTGCTTCTGATACGCTTGGAGTCGACTCGTAATCTTCCGGAGTCGACTCGAGACTCAGACTTTGGTTCAAATTGAATTTCTTACTTATCCAAAGTGTATTGAACCAAAGCTAGAGACACTTGAACCTAGATTTACAAATATTTGACTGAAACACCTGAGTATGAATTCATTAAGTATAACATAAGATATACTCAAATGCTTTTGAGCTCATCAAAATCAAATAGGGTTATAATCAATCACTCCACATTCATGGGATAAACTCAAATCCCATCCCCCAGCTCATCCCGCCTTCATCTCTTTCAGCATCCATCAAGTCCCAACGTCACAAATCCCTCGCTCAACTTCAATCTTCCCTTCCGTCCGCATGAACCCAGCAACCGCATTCATGCCCCATGATGCGACTTCATCCTCCCGAACCTCACGGACCAGCGGACACGGCGTCCAAAGATCTCCTCCCTGCCGGATGAAAGCTTATCCCATGATCCTTTTCTTCCGGATTCGTTTCATCCATATCCATGCACACAAATCCAGCTTTGCTTCCTTATCTGAATCCCCTGTTCCCACCGAACTCAGGATCCAATCTTAACTCCCAGGCATCTACGGATTCCTCTGTTCCGGAATCACTACCAGCCGAATCCCATGATCTTTGCTCACGCATCTTGCTCATCTCCCCTGCTTCCAAATCTCTCAGATTTCTTCCCAGCTGCCAGCTGTCTCAGCTTAATCTCTTCCGAATCCTGAATGTGTTAGATGTATGCCCTAGAAGCCAATTTGGCTGACACATTGTTGATTCTAGGGACATAATTTTGTACTTGACTGTTTATTATTGAATAAATAAAAGGCATCTTTTCATTCATATTATTTATGTGTCTATGAATCGTCCAAGGAATTAATAAGATGATGATACATATTCTCAAGAGTTGAGAATTTGAGCCATGTATCATTGGTGATTAATTTCTAAATGCTCCTGATCAATGGATCATCACGAGGACGGTGATCGATCCGATCAGTGCATAGATCACTTTCCTTCTGGATGGACGAGACTTGAGTCCACAGTGTAGGGACACTGAAGTGATAGTGCAGGTGCTTGTTAGAGAACAAGGGTACTGAGCGTGACCAAGACAAGAAGTCACTTGGATGTCTATCCACTCGTCAGTGACTTGCTTGATGTTGCAGTAGTGTGACTGGTCCTTTGACCTGCGGTGCTTCGGCTACTCACAGTGAGGTTATTGTAGTTTGACTACACACATACATGGTCTCTAGCCATATGGGTCCATGCAGTGTAGATTGGCTGCAGTAAGTTCACTGTAGGAGTAGGGTATGCACCTATAAGGAATCTATCGACCTTGATAGAAGAGGAGTGATCCTATGTGATTTGTTAGACTGAGTTCTAAGACCTTGGCCAGGGCAGTAATATAAAGTGGAAAAAGAGTTTTCCACTATCGAACTCGAGTCGAATAAATCTTGACATATGACAGACGATGGGGTTTGACGAGTTGTCCATGACCTCCGTCCTGTAGGGATCCACGATAGTAGGACTGTATCACACGTTAACTGCACCTAGAGGTTCATCATTCCATTCTGCTGGGTAGCCACTACATGCTGCTAGGTGTCACTGGTGGATGGTGGGACTCATAGGGATTATCTTGATGATCGATAAACCCTAATGAGTTGAGTTGGAATCGTTCCAACCCATTGAAAGGAGTTTTCAATGATATAGTGATAGAGATCACAATATATCTCACTACCAGTCAGAATAGAACCTATGGGGTCACACACACTAGAAGTATTGACCGATCCGATGGTTGAAATCGTGATTAGGAATCACAAGAAATCAATTTGATTGATAAAAAGTTGAAGAAGGAAAAAGGAATTAATTAATTGGACTTGAAACAAGAATCCTACTTCGGGTAGGATACCTAGAGTTCTAATTGGATTAGGACTGGGATTCCTATTTGGAATAGGATTCCTCAATCCTAATGAGATTAGGAGTTTTGAATTAAAATTGGATTCCTACTTGGAGTAGGATTCCTAGAAATCCTAATTGGAATTAGGACTTCGGATTCAAATAGAGTCCTAATTGGATTAGGACTAAAATTAAATAAATCCTAATTGGATTAGGATTCCTTAAGTCTAAATTAATTAATAATCTAATGAATCAACATGACTCCTAATTGGATTAGGATTGAAGAGTTCAATTGAGTCATGGTTCATTCAAGTCCTAATTGGATTAGGACTAGTATGCATTGAACCAAATTTGGCTAAGCCTAATCGAATTAGGACTAAACCGGATTAGGGCCTCCCAATCCTCATTAGATGAGGATTAGGGCAAACCAAGAGGAGGGCCGTACGCCCCCTCCTTCTTCTCTTCTTTGGTGCGGCAAGGTAAGAGGGGCCGGCGCCCCTCTTGGAAAATAGTATGGAGCTCCTAAAAGTTAGGAGCTCCACAATCTATTTAAAGGGGCTCAAGGGGCAGCACCTAGGGTATTGGGATTTCCTCTCCCTTGTGCCGTACGCCCTTCATCCTCCCCTTGGGTTTTCAGCCGCCATCAGCAAGAAGAGAGAAAGGGATTGCCGGCTCATCCTTCTTCTCTTGTTTGGGCTCCAACGCAAGCAAGGAAGAGAAGGCTGCAAAGGGTTCTTGTTCTTCTTCATCATCCCTCCTTCTTCTTCCTCCTCTCAAGCACTTTCAAGAGTTGAAAGAAAGAGAGGAGATCAGCCATCAAAGGAAGTCTCTGCAAGGGAGCTAGCACCCCGGGGAGACAAGGAAACGTTGATCGGATCTCTACTTCGTGTGGATACCCGTAGAGGCCGGACGTTTGAACGGCTTCAAGCGAACCCTCTTCCTAAAACCACGAATTCAGATTCGCGGTGATCATCTACCCGCGCAAGGTGAAGATTTGATCTTCCTATTAGTTTTAAAAGTTTTAATTCCTTACCTAATTACGAAAGGTCTCGAAACAAGCGTTCATGCGATGAACGTCGAACCCGTGCATGCCGATTCCGCTGCCATCTGAAAATTTTTGAAATATCAGCGGCATGGGCGGGTTCCCAACAGTGGTATCAGAGCCTAGGCTTCGTAGATTAAGGTAAGAATTAAATATCTAAAGGCATATTAGATCTGAAAATTAAATGATCATGCATGCTGAAAAATTCTGCATGCAGATTTTTCAGGGGTGCTGATTTTTACATGCTGATTTTTATGTGATAAAAAGATGATTCTAATTGCATTGTTAATGGGATTACAAAGTTTAGAATCATGATTAGCATGATCAGCGACCTATGTCATGATATAATCAGTTAAGTTTCAGATCTGAAAATTATAATTGTAGCATACGGTGATGATCATAGGATTCAACCCCTTTTGGTATCAAATGTAATGACCTGCGATGTGATCTGCGATGTCATGTAATTTTTCAGATGCTTGCATGCATCTTATTTGATGTTTTGAGAGGCCTGCGTGCCTCCTAAAAGGAGATGTAAATTATTTTTATTTTTATTTTACATCTGGTTGTATTTCTGTGATGTGATGTACATCAACGATCAAGTTGAAGCAAAGGCATGAGATGAAAGGTGATCTAAGCGGTTGATGGCGATGGGATCAAGAGTTGATCAAGGATCGAATCAAGGAAGCTTGGATCCAATTCAAGAGTTGAAGACCACTTGATCGATTGATGTGCATGTGCTTGTAATACGACCTAATTAGAATCCATGATCATCACCTAGTTAAAGTTTAGCTTTAATTATTGCCGCGATTATAACTGCCTGCAATGCGCCGTTTGCATGTGATGTGAATGAGAGTCGGGTAGATAGGTCTACATGTGATGTAGCAAACCCAATTGAGACCTAAATCAAAACCTCCTCAATCAAGTCGAGAGTGAACCGACATGAGCAAGTCATATTAGATTAATTGATCTAATTGGTGTCTAGGAAAGCATGAAAGGTGGTTACTTAATTAGGACCTTACTCTCTGAGTAAGGGGAGCCTCCCACCTGCTTACCTGGCCAATTGTTCGATTACCTCTTATGAAAGGCTCAAGTTGCAAACACTAAGACCTGATTAACCAATATTAAGTCAATAGGTCTTCCACTGTAGTAGAGCTGCTAAGGCCTTTCTGATGTTGATTTGTCTCGGCTGGACACAGTGGTCAAGTTGCATTCGGGGGGCTGGACCTCTCTATAGACATGAGATGTTGTAGGGTAAAGGTGGGGTTGGGCACCAATAACTGTTAGGTGAGGACCCAATGACGACTTTATTCCTACGGTTATACGGTGGGTCTGACTTAACTAAGAAATGAGACCAATAACTGTTAGGTGAGGTCTTCATGGCTTAGAGACCAAGTTGCACTGCAACATGCTTGAGAAGCATTGTACAAGAGTTGTACACTCATCCATCTATGTGTCACCAATAACTGTTAGGTGAGGTGGCATGTAAATTGGTGGGACCGCAGTACCCACTAGAAACCCTAGTCGTGTGGGATTTCCGTTTTCCTACCAGGGGAGTGTGAGGAATTCGAGAAAATAGTGGGAGTCACATTTGTTCTAAAAGACCTTAGGACAGATTAGGATCAAGTACAAAAGTCTAACTAGAATCTTTACTCTCTGCAGATACAATGTCGGCTTCAAACCCTTTGACCCGTATTCTTGAGACCAACCGACTGACCGGAACCAATTACAAGGACTGGCTTAGAAATCTCAAAATAGTTTTGGACTGTGAGAAAATAGGCTACATACTCGATTCAGATATCCCCACATTACCAGCACGTCCCACTGATGTTCAGCGTGAGATGCATAAAAAGTGGTTGGACGATGACATTAGAGTAAAATGCTATATGATGGCATCTATGTCTAATGAACTCCAATGCCAGCATGAAAATATAAAGACTGCTAGGGACATACTGGCACACCTGCAAGAGTTGTATGGTGAGCAGAGTCGCACAGCTCGTTTTGAAGTGTCCAAGAGGCTTTTCAAAGCGAAGATGCGCGAGGGGCAGTCTGTCCATGATCACGGTCTGACCATGATCAAGGACCTAGAGGAGCTTGAGAAGCTCGGTATGGACATGCACAAGGAATTGCAAGTGGATTTGATCCTACAGTCACTTCCTGATTCATTTGGTCAGTTTATAGTAAACTACCACATGAATAAGATTGAATGCACTAAGACTGAACTAATCAACATGTTGGTAACTGCTGAGGGAGCCTTGAAAGGTTCAAGGGGCAATGTCCTCGCTGCTGAGTTGACTTCTGGTTCCAAGAGAAAGTCTACTTGGAAGAAAAAGAAGCCTGCAAAGAAGCAGAAGAAAGACAAGAAGCCAAAGAAGGAAGTTCAAAAGAAAAGGCTAACGACAAAGGAAAATGTTTCCACTGCAATGTCGAAGGCCACTGGAAGAGAAACTGTCCTTCATACCTCGAGAGCCTAAAGAACAAGAAAGGTGACACACCTTCAGAAGGTATAGACTTGCTCATAATTGAAACTAATCTAACGGTTTTTTCTACTTCTAGTTGGGTTATAGATTCTGGTTCTAGTGCTCATTTGTGCACTATCATGCAGGGTCTAAAGGAAAGTAGAAGGCTGGCGGAAGGTGCGGTAACCCTTCGGGTTGGCAACGGGGCAAAAGTTGCTGCTGTGGCTGTGGGCACCTACCATCTGCGACTACCGTCTGGATTTAGTTTAATACTTAGAGACTGTTATTATGTACCTGTTGCTAGCAGAAATTTGATTTCTGTTTCATGTCTAGCACAGGAAGGTCATGTTTTTACATTTGACAAAGACTGCTGTTCTATTTATTTGAGAAATAAAATAGTAGCACGTGGTTTTATGATTGACAGTCTCTATCATTTACATATGGATGTATCTGTGAATGTTACCGAGCAAGATGTGAGTGCCAAAGAATCCAAAAGATCCAGAGATGAGATAAACCAAAGATATTTGTGGCACCTCAGGCTTGGCCATATTGGAGAGGACAGAATGAACAAAATGGATAAAGATGGGCTTTTAGGCTCATTGACTTCCGAGTCATATCCAGTTTGCGAGTCCTGTCTTCAAGGAAAAATGGCTAGACTGCCCTTTGTAGGACATGGGGAGAGGACCACTGAAATACTTACCCTAGTACATACAGATGTATGTGGCCCATTCGATGTGCTAGCCAGGGGACGTTATTCGTACTTCATTACCTTTACCGATGATTATTCACGGTATGGGTATGTGTATCTTATGAGACACAAGTCTGATCTTTTGAAAAGTTCAAAGAGTTCAAGAATGAAGTAGAAAAACAAACTAGAAAACCTTTTAAGGCTCTTCGATCAGATCGAGGAGGAGAATACCTTAGTAGAGAATTCCGGGACTATCTCAAAGAAAACGGCATAGTGTCACAATGGACACCTCCGGGTACACCTCAACTCAACGGGGTGTCAGAGAGGAGGAATCGGACCCTATTGGATATGGTCAGGTCCATGATGAGCTTCACTGATTTACCTATGTTCCTTTGGGGAGATGCCTTACTCACAGCGATTTACTTATTGAATAGAGTTCCCTCTAAATCCGTTCCTACCACACCGTATGAGATATGGCATGGTAAGAAACCAAGTCTGGGTCATCTCAAGATTTGGGGATGTCCGGCCCACGTCAAGAGACTACAGGCGGACAAGTTAGAGGCTAGGACCATAAGTGCTCGTTTTATAGGATATCCTAAAGAGTCATTAGGATACAATTTTTACGTCTCAGAGGATCACAATGTGTTTGTGAGCCGTCATGCCATCTTCTTGGAAAATCAGTTTATCCTTGATAGAGGCAGTGGGAGGAAAATTGAGCTTGAAGAGAAAGTCTCTGAAAAGCAACGAGTCATGGATCCTATTGAACCTATTCATAAAGAGCCAGTACACGATGTCCCTCAACCACCTCATAGATCTAGTAGGGTCTCCCATCCTCCCGATAGATACCTAGGTATACTAGAAGAGGATACCGAGGAAATGTTCCTAGTGGGAGATAGGGATCACATACAGGATCCCAAAACCTACAACGAGGCGATATCTGATATCGATTCCGAGAAATGGCTGGAAGCTATGAAGTCAGAGTTAGACTCCATGCATTCCAACCAAGTCTGGACCTTAGTAGATCCACCAGAAGGTATTGTACCTATTGGATGTAAATGGATCTACAAAAGGAAAATAGGTTCGGATGGAGAGGTAGAGACCTATAAGGCAAGGCTTGTGGCGAAAGGGTATAGTCAGCGCAAAGGCATTGACTATCAGGAGACCTTTTCACCTGTAGCCATGCTAAAATCCATCCGGACATTGCTTGCCATTGCAGCATTTCATGACTATGAAATCTGGCAGATGGATGTGAAAACTGCTTTCCTGAATGGATATCTTGATGAAGATATCTATATGGAACAGCCTTTGGGTTTCACTTCCAGTGATGGAGATCACAAGGTCTGCAAGCTGCAAAGGTCCATCTATGGACTAAAGCAAGCATCTCGGAGTTGGAACACTCGTTTCGATGATGCAATCAAAACGTTTGATTTCATCAAAAACGAAGAGGAACCATGTGTTTATAAAAAGGTTAGTGGGAGTGCTGTCATTTTTCTCGTACTGTACGTAGATGACATTCTCCTGATTGGGAATGATATTCCCATGCTAACCTCGGTCAAGGTCTGGTTGTCAAAAGAATTCTCCATGAAAGACCTTTGGGAAAGTATCCTATATTTTGGAAATAAAGGTCTATAGAGATAGATCTAAAAGAATGCTTGGCCTTTCACAGAAGATGTACATAGAGGAGGTGCTGAAGAGATTCAACACATGAGCAAGATTCCCTATGCATCGGCAATGGGAAGCCTCATGTATGCCATGCTGTGTACACAACCTGATATAGCTCTTGCTGTGAGTGTCACAAGCAGATATCAGTCGGATCCAGGCAAGAAGCACTGGATAGCTGTGAAAGAACAGTCTTAAGTACTTGAGAAGAACTAAGGACATGTTCTTGGTCTTTGGGAGAAGATCAGAGTTGAAGGTAGAAGGATGCACACATATTGATGATAGAAAGTCTACATCAGAATATGTGCAATTGTGGTTCAGTAAATTGGAAGAGTTCCAAACAACCGATCATTATAGATTCTACCTTAGAAGCTGAATGTTAAGCCGTATCTAAGGGTGCAGTGGAAACCTTCTGATTAAAAGTTAATTGCAGAGTTAGGTGTAATGTCATTAGATGCCATAACACTTTACTGCGATAACATTGGCACCATAGCACTAGCTATGGAGCCATGGTCTCATTAGAAGTCCAAGCACATAGAGCGGCGCTTCCATTTCATACGCGACTATGATGTAGAGGATGCAGAGAGTAGACTCCGCGGATAACGTGGCAGACCCGTTCACTAAGCAACTGAGTCAGCAAAAGACTGAAGCCCACCTTGAGAAGATGGGCCTAAGATATATGACCAATTGGCTTTAGTGCAAGTGGGAGATTGTTAGATGTATGCCCTAGAAGCCAATTTGGCTGACACATTGTTGATTCTAGGGACATAATTTTGTACTTGACTATTTATTATTGAATAAATAAAAGGCATCTTTTCATTCATATTATTTATGTGTCTATGAATCGTCCAAGAAATTAATAAGATGATGATACATATTCTCAAGAGTTGAGAATTTGAGCCATGTATCATTGGTGATTAATTTCTAATTGCTCCTGATCAATGGATCATCACGAGGACGGTGATCGATCCGATCAGTGCACAGATCACTTTCCTTCTGGATGGACGAGACTTGAGTCCACAGTGTAGGGACACTGAAGTGATAGTGCAGGTGCTTGTTAGAGAACAAGGGTACTGAGCGTGACCAAGACAAGAAGTCACTTGGATGTCTATCCACTCGTCAGTGACTTACTTGATGTTGCAGTAGTGTGACTGGTCCTTTGACCTGCGGTGCTTCGGCTACTCACAGTGAGGTTATTGTAGTTTGACTGCACACATACATGGTCTCTAGCCATATGGGTCCATGCAGTGTAGATTGGCTGCAGTAGGTTCACTGTAGGAGTAGGGTATGCACCTACAAGGAATCTATCGACCTTGATAGAAGAGGAGTGATCCTATGTGATTTGTTAGACTGAGTTCTAAGACCTTGGCCAGGGCAGTAAAGTGGAGAAAGAGTTTTCCACTATCGAACTCAAGTCGAATAAATCTTGACATATGACAGACGATGGGGTTTGACGAGTTGTCCATGACCTCCGTCCTGTAGGGATCCACGATAGTAGGACTGTATCACACGTTAACTGCACCTAGAGGTTCATCATTCCATTCTGCTGGGTAGCCACTACATGCTGCTAGGTGTCACTGGTGGATGGTGGGACTCATAGGGATTATCTTGATGATCGATAAACCCTAATGAGTTGAGTTGGAATCGTTCCAACCCATTGAAAGGAGTTTTCAATGATATAGTGATAGAGATCACAATATATCTCACTACCAGTCAGAATAGAACCTATGGGGTCACACACACTAGAAGTATTGACCGATCCGATGGTTGAAATCGTGATTAGGAATCACAAGAAATCAATTTGATTGATAAAAAGTTGAAGAAGGAAAAAGGAATTAATTAATTGGACTTGAAACAAGAATCCTACTTCGGGTAGGATACCTAGAGTTCTAATTGGATTAGGACTGGGATTCCTACTTGGAATAGGATTCCTCAATCCTAATGAGATTAGGAGTTTTGAATTAAAATTGGATTCCTACTTGGAGTAGGATTCCTAGAAATCCTAATTGAATTAGGACTTCGGATTCAAATAGAGTCCTAATTGGATTAGGACTAAAATTAAATAAATCCTAATTGGATTAGGATTCCTTAAGTCTAAATTAATTAATAATCTAATGAATCAACATGACTCCTAATTGGATTAGGATTGAAGAGTTCAATTGAGTCATGGTTCATTCAAGTCCTAATTGGATTAGGACTAGTATGCATTGAACCAAATTTGGCTAAGCCTAATCGAATTAGGACTAAACCGGATTAGGGCCTCCCAATCCTCATTAGATGAGGATTAGGGCAAACCAAGAGGAGGGACGTACGCCCCCTCCTTCTTCTCTTCTTTGGTGCGGCAAGGTAAGAGGGGCCGGCGCCCCTCTTGGAAAATAGTATGGAGCTCCTAAAAGTTAGGAGCTCCACAATCTATTTAAAGGGGCTCAAGGGGCAGCACCTAGGGCATTGGGATTTCCTCTCCCTTGTGCCGTACGCCCTTCATCCTCCCCTTGGGTTTTCAGCCGCCATCAGCAAGAAGAGAGAAAGGGATTGCCGGCTCATCCTTCTTCTCTTGTTTGGGCTCCAACGCAAGCAAGGAAGAGAAGGCTGCAAAGGGTTCTTGTTCTTCTTCATCATCCCTCCTTCTTCTTCCTCCTCTCAAGCACTTTCAAGAGTTGAAAGAAAGAGAGGAGATCAGCCATCAAAGGAAGTCTCTGCAAGGGAGCTAGCACCCCGGGGAGACAAGGAAACGTTGATCGGATCTCTACTTTGTGTGGATACCCGTAGAGGCCGGACGTTTGAACGGCTTCAAGCGAACCCTCTTCCTAAAACCACGAATTCAGATTCGCGGTGATCATCTACCCGCGCAAGGTGAAGATTTGATCTTCCTATTAGTTTTAAAAGTTTTAATTCTTACCTAATTACGAAAGGTCTCGAAACAACGTTCATGTGATGAACGTCGAACCCGCGCATGCCTCTTCCGCTGCCATCTGAAAATTTTTGAAATATCAGCGGCATGGGCGGGTTCCCAACAGGTCTAATAGTAGAGACACAATTTATAGATTTAAAAAAAATTTTAGATTGTTTGCCAAATTGACATGCTCTACAAATTTTATTTTTCTCAAATGTTAGTTTTGGCAAACCAATCACAGAATCCCTTTTTACTAATTGAGATAGTGTATCCATACTTGCATGACCTAATTTACGGTGCCATAACCAACTTGCACCATTGACCTTAGTATCACTAGCTACTAAGCAGCGGCTATTTTTGGTAAGATCTTCAAGATCTACTACATAAATATTGCCACGTCTTAGTCCTTTGAACACTAAGCTATTATCAATTGAGTTGGTTATGATGCATAAAGATGGCTTAAACAAAACATCAAAATCTCTATCACATAATTGACTAACGCTAAGTAAGTTATGCTTAAGACCATCTACAAACCAAACATTATCAACAAAGGTTGAAGGTGTGATTTGTATTTTACCGATACCAATGATGTGACCTTGGTTATTGTCTCCAAAAGTCACCGCACCTCCTTTTTTAGACTCTAGGATGAAGAATTACTCCTTGTCACCCGTCATGTGTCTTGAGCAGCCACTATCCAAGTACCAACAGTGTTTATTGAGCTTGGCTACAAGACACTCCTACACAAAGAAATCATACAATCTTAGGTACCCAAATTTTCTTGGATCCTTCAAGGTTAGTTATGTTGGTTCCTTTTGGAATCCAAATCTTTTTAATCATTCTTATAGCTTCTGTTTTTCTATGGTTACATATATTAGCTATATGTCCTATTCTACCACAACAAAAATAAGTAACATTTTTAGTTTTACTTTCACCAGCTTTTACAAAGAATTTTTTGAAAAATTTTTGTTTGTTCTTGGGCTTATACCCTAACCCGGCTCTATTAAATACAGCTCTTTGACTATTAAGGATCATATCAAGTTTTTCAGAGCTATAGGTAAACTTCTCAACAATAGGTTTATATTTTTCAAGTTCTTTTGTTAAGTTCAGTTTTTCTATTTTTAGTAAGTTTAAATCTTTTGTAAAGTTATCTTTTAGAGTTTGATTGCTATTTTTAAGTTCTGAAATTTTCTTAGTTAGTCTTTCTTTATCTTTAATTAAGATACCAGTTTTTTGAGTTAGCAATTGGTTGCTTGTTTTAAGTTTTAAGTTTTCTTTTACGATAGAGTCCTTATCTTTAATTAATTTATCGTTTTTATGAATGTAGGATTGATTAGTTAGCTTCAATTCTTTGTTTTTAAGGTTTATTGACCTATATTCATCCATTAGTTCATTAAAGGCATCATACAATTCTTCAAAGGTAAAATCTAAATGTGTTTTAGATGTTACCTCATTTCCGTTTGCCATAAAGCAGAAATTGGCCTTTTTCTCTTGTTCCTCTTCCGATGATGATGATGATTTATCGGAGTCAGTCTAGGTGGTGACAAGAGATTTCTTCTTCTTGTACTTGTTGCCCTTTTTCAGCAAGGGGCAGTCGGCTCTGAGATGACTGGACTTCTTGCATTCATAGCATCCGGTTTCCTCACTTTCCTTTTTCTTACCTTTATCTTGTAGAAGGAGCTCGAGGAAACTCTCTTCTTATGGAAAGGCTTTTTTCTATTGATGAATCTTCTGAATTTTCGCACAAGAAGAGCTTCTTC
This sequence comes from Phoenix dactylifera, assembly GCF_009389715.1. Classification (NCBI taxonomy): domain Eukaryota; kingdom Viridiplantae; phylum Streptophyta; class Magnoliopsida; order Arecales; family Arecaceae; genus Phoenix; species Phoenix dactylifera. The sequence continues at coordinate 12,838 of NW_024069643.1, forward strand.
ATCATCTTCCTCATTGTCTTCTTCTTCACTACTGCTACTGCAAGAAAAATCCTTGTTAGAAGAAGTAGACTTGAGGGCAATTATCTTTTTCTTATGGAAGAATTCTTCTTTGCTGTGTCGTTTCATTGTGAGCTCATGTGTCATTAGTGATCCAAGAAGCTCCTCGAGTGGCAGCTTGTTCAAGTCTTTTGCTTCTTGGATTGCCGTGACCTTGGCTTCCCATGACTTTGGTAAAGAGTGAAGAATTTTCCTGACAAGATCACTGTTAGTATAACTTTTGCCAAGGCTTTTTAAGCCGTTGACAATATCAGTAAATCTTGTGAACATGCAAGAAATGGTTTCATTAGACTCCATTTTAAATAGTTCATATTTGTGTACTAGCATGTTAATTTTAGATTCTTTGACTTGATTTGTGCTCTCATGGGTCACTTCAAGTCTATCTCATATTTCTTTTGCAGAATTACAAGTAGATATTCTATTGAATTCATTAGGGTCCAAGGCACAATAAAGAACATTCATTGCTTTGGCATTTAGTTGTGCCTTTCTTCTATCATTATCATCCCAATCTTTTTCAAGCTTGGGTATAGCAATGTTATCAACATAGATAGAAGGAATATATGGTCCATTAATTATGATGCTCCAAACATCATAATCTTGGGCTTGGATAAATATTCTCATTCTACCTTCCAATAGGTATAGTTAGGTCCATTGAACAATGGAGGCCTATTGGTGGATTGCCCCTCACTAAGGAAAGATCCAAAAGGGGTTGTCATCTTAATCTTTAACTCTTTTTAAGGATTGGAACACCAATCGATATAAGAGCACCTGCTCTGATACCACTTGTTGCCCAAGAAGACAACCCAAGAGGGAGGATGAATTGGATTTTAATTAAATATTGACCAATTAAAAATATAATGAGTAATTAACTAAATCTATTGCAAGCAAATTAGTTAGTTTACTAGATGCAGTGAGTGAAGAGAGAGAAAGAGATAACAACTAATACAAACACAGAAAAGTTTATAGTGGTTCGGAGCCAACTCTTGCTCCTACGTCCACTCCCCAAGCCGCACTTGGGAGTTCACTATAATCTCTAGGATTACAGCTGGTTGTTTTACAAGCTCACAACCCAACTTGTTGTTTTCACGAGATCACAACAAACTCGGTCAGTTTTCACAGTCTCACAGACTAGAACCATCCGATTGTTTTTTCGGGTTCACAATCAAACCCAGTTGGTTTTTCTCGGTTCACCAACCACAACCTTACACCGTTGGTTTTATCTTTGGCTCACCAACAAACCTTACAACCCTTGATTCAATCCCTTGATTGAATCAAGTAAGAAAAACAAAGGTTGGGAGTTCCCAAAGAAAGCTTCTAAAAAAGCAAGTGTGAGAACAATATAAGCAAAGTAAAGTTAGAAGCCATCAAATAGATTTCAGATGAGAAAGTGGGGGCTTCTCGATTTTTGAGTCTCCTCTTGAATATGCCGAATGATGGAGGATAGTAGTAGAGCCTTGAATGCGAAGGAAGCACTTTTAGATTTGAGTTGAATGCATTTCTTTCTTTTTTTTCTTGAATCTACTCAACAGAAGCTCTTGGTGGTTGAAATGCTTTAATGCTTAGATGGAATAGCTCTTTTGTTGTCTACTACTGTTCACTCTGGCTATTTAAGTAGTTCTATTCGAAAACTAGCCGTTAGAGAGTGATTTGGAGCCGTTCTATCCAGTCTGCATATCCTGACAATATATCTGTTGGGATCGGAGTCAACTCGTGCAATCTGGAGTCGACTCGGCTATTGCTGGAGTCGACTCATGCTTTACTGGAGACGACTCGCCTGTTGTTCAGGATTTGAATTAAAGTGCTTGTCCTATCCTGGAGTCGACTCGGATCAAACCTCGAGTCGACTCGCCAACATCTGGAGATGACTCGGGCACTTAGGAGTTGGCTCATTCTCAGGGTTCCAGAATCCCATCTTTCTGTTTTTCTTCCTCGAGTCGACTCAGGTATTCTTGGAGTCGACTCGGCTCTCTTGAGAGGCGACTCGAGATCTTCGGGAGACGACTCGCTCTTAAAGTCCGAAAAACTGATTCTTTATCTATTGAACTGATCTGCCTCGGAGTCGACTCGCGCTTTGTTGGAGTCGACTCGTTCACAGGGTTTTCGAGATTGGTTCTCTATCTTTCAGACTGCTTTCCTCTAGGAATCGACTCGGACATAACTAGGAGTCGACTCGCCAAACATCGGAGTTGACTCGTAACCTTCTAAAGTCGACTCGGTAACAGAGTCTAAAATCCATCGTTTTGTCTTTCTGTCTGTTACCCTTTGGAGTCGACTCAGATCAGTCGGGAGTCGACTCGGCAAGCATCAGAGTCAACTCGAAATATTTTGAAGTCGACTCGCTGACAGTGTCTGAAACTCTTCTTTCTATCTTTCTGTCTGTTCTCAGTCGGAGTCGACTCGTAGAGTATCGGAGTTGACTCGAGCTTGTGCCAGAACCTTTAAACCATCCGGAGTCAACTCGTAATCTTCCGGAGTTGACTCGGGATGCAGACTTTGGTTCAAATTGAGTCCAATACTTATCCAAATTACTTTGAACTAAGGCTTAAGGCACTTAACTAGAAATTCACACATATTTGCCTGAAATACTAGATTGAATTCATTAGTACAATATAAAATATACTCATATACTTTGGCATTTAGTTGTGCCTTCCTTCTATCATTATCATCCCAATCTTTTTCAAGCTTGGGTATAGCAATGTTATCAACATAGATAGAAGGAATATATGGTCCATTAATTATGATGCTCCAAACATCATAATTTGGGTTTACTCAATCAAAATCAAATAGGGGTTTACTCAATCACTCCACACTTGTACATTACATTAACAGGCTGTGATAATATGTAAATCTCATTACTCAATTGTCCATTCATTACAGTAACACCATTCATAACGATATCACAGTAATTTTTTTTATTGAAATCTCATAATCGTTAATGGCCAAAAGGCCTACAAAAATTACATTCAATAGAAAAGGAGGACAAAATTGACAATCATTTAAGACTATTATTTGAGAATTGAATATAAGTTTCAAAATTCCTAAAGCTAGAACTGAAACTGATCTTCCATCTCCAACATTTAGGAACCTTTCGCTTTCTTCAAATCTCTCACTGACATGTATTCCCTACAACGAATTATAAATATTAAAAGGACTTCCGGTATCCAATACCCAGGTCGAATTATTACAAATTGAAAAATTACAAGGTGTTATCATATAAGTACCTTGATCTGCAACTGATTGCATCTTTTTCTTTGGCCTATTCGAGTCAAGAGAGGCATTGTACTGAGGACAGTTTCTCTTCCAATGCCCTTGCTTCTTACAATAGAAGCACTCTGCCTTACTCTGATCAGCCTTCTTCTTCTTAGTTTGAGTCTGCTCAGCACGATGCACCTTTTTTTTTTGATTTTTATTTTTCTTCTTCCCTTTCTTAAAGAGACCACGACCCTTGGATGAACTTCCCACTAAGTTCACCATCTTCTTAAGAAGTTGGTGATCATTCTCAAACGTCTGTAGTAACTCCAACAATTGGTGATAATTCACTACAGATTTCGTCATACGAAAATGAGTGAGAAAAGGACGGTATGATCCAAGCAATGAGTTTAGTATGGCATCCTTCCCCAATTGATCATGAAGGGAAAAGCCAAGAGAACTTAGATGCTCGATTAACTCAATCATGTACAGTACATGATCAGTTACCGAGATCCCATCTTTCATTCGGGTGCTGAAGATGGCACAACTAGTTTTGTGCCTCTCAACGTCGTCAGGAACGTCGAATGATTCATTCAACACTTGAATGATATCTTTCGGCTACGTATTCTCAAAATGCCTACTAAACTCATCACTCATTGCTGCCAACATGATGCATCAAACAGTGATCCGGTCACTGAGCCACTTCTGATAAATGTCTCTGGCCGATCTTGATGCATTAGTAGCGGGCTGCTCTGGTGCTGGATCCGTTATCACATAAAGGATCCTCTCATGCTCTAGCACTATTTTCAGTTTCCTATGCCAATTATTGAATTTAGACCAGTCAACTTGTCATTGTCCAACAATGAGCGAAGTGACAAATTAGTGGTCATTTCTGCATAAAAAGAAAATTTGGCTATTAATATATGAATTGACTAAATTCAATAGACTTGGACTTTAGTCTAAAGATACTCCCACTATTTTATACAAATTGGTAGCCTCTACCTCCTATTCGAAAAATTACTCCTAATTCTTTAGTGGGCACTAGAACCCAATAAATCACATATAGGCCCGAGTGTGGCTCGGCTAACCCATATGCACCTATTGGTAGGTTCTAAACCAGTTGCTTCACCAAGAAACTTCTAGTGATAATTTTACCCTAGGTTCTTCGGCAGGCGTGTGGCGCCTCCACCGAATACCCTAGTTAGGTCCAACCATTAGATGATAGGGTTCAATCTAATCAACTAATAGACGACCAAGCCCGAGTGTGGCTCGGCTCACCTAACCGCCTATTGAAGATACACTCAACTCATCATATATTGAATGATAATTTCAATGCTTAATAAGTACCAGGCGTGTCGCGCCTCCAATAATTATCAAAACATTGGACCCATTATCACCCAACTTAATGGGAGGCTATGACCTAGTTATCCCATAACCATTTCATTTTAAGAACCTAATAATTTTAGAGATTTTCATAATTAGGATAGATGAGAAGATCCGGTTAGTCTAATTTCTCCCACTGACTTCACCAAATCAGATTAGACTCAAACCGGTTAAGGAGGCACCTAAATCAGTCAAATTGATTTTTCTTAAGGCATGGGTCAACTCGAATCATTAAGTGATCCAATCAAAATGTGATTGACCATGTCAGCCAGGTAAGTGAGATTGATGGAAGGAATATACCATTAACTCGACAAAGACGAATTAGTGCGAGTAGCTCCCAATTAAAAAACACCGATCAAAACTGCCAAACTTACCTTAGACATCGACTGGTTAATCAATTTCGATTTGATTACTCAAATGACTCGGGCTATACCTTTGAGCCTAAATCAAGTTCCATCTTGGTCTAATCAAAGACATGGACTTGATCCATCTACAACTATTGTAAATTGACCTAGAATTTTCTTGACCTAATCTAGTTACTACTTAATTAGATTTGATTAATTAATTCTATTTGTCTATATATGATTCTAACCTTAGGTCTAACCCAATCCTAAAAACTTGATTCAAGCTAACCCATATGCCCAAAGAATTATGCAATGTCAGTTAATTGAGTTACAATTTTATTTCATAACACTTAATTCTCAATTAAGTTTAGACTTATGAAAGTTTTGATCATTGCATATTTCTTTTTAATTACATATTAATTTCAATCTTTCAGTTCTTAAAACATATTTTCAGATCTGAGTTTTTGTAATTAATGACATGTAATCAATTTTAATTCATGTTTAAATCATTATGATTTATGTTCATGCTGTTAGATGTATGCCCTAGAAGCCAATCTGGCTGACACAAATTCTAGGGACATAATTTTGTACTTGACTATTTATTATTGAATAAATAAAAGGCATCTTTTCATTCATATTATTTATGTGTCTATGAATCGTCCAAGAAATTAATAAGATGATGATGCATATTCTCAAGAGTTGAGAATTTGAGCCATGTATCATTAGTGATTATTTTCTAAATGCTCCTGATCGATGGATCATCACGAGGACGGTGATCGATCCGATGAGATCAGTGCACAGATTACTTTTCTTATGGATGGACGAGACTCGAGTCCACAGTGTAGCGACACTGAAGTAATAGTGCAGGTGCTTGTTAAGAACAAGGGTACTGAGCGTGACCAATACAAGAAGTCACTTGGATGTCTATCCACTCGTCGGTGACTTGCTTGATGTTCAAGTAGTATGACTGGTCCTTTGACCTGCGGTGCTTCAGCTACTCACAGTGAGGTTATTGTAGTTTGACTATACGTATACATGGTCTCTAGTCATATGGGTCCTTGTAGTGTAGATTGGCTGCATTAAGTTCACTGTAGGAGTAGGGTATACACTTACATGGAATCTATCGACCTTGATAGAAGAGGAGTGATTCTATGTGATTTGTTAGACTGAGTTCTAAGACCTTGGCCGGGGCACTAATATAAAGGGGAGAAAGAGTTTTCCACTAACAAACTCGAGTCGAATAAATCTTGACATATGACAGACGAAGGGGTTTGACGAGTTATCCATGACCTCCGGTCTGTAGGGATCCACGATAGTAGGACTGTATCACACGATAACTGCACCTAGAGGTTCATCATTCTATTCTACTGGGTAGCCACTACATGCTGCTAGGTGTCACTGGTGGATGGTGGGACTCACAGGGATTATCTCGATGATCGATAAACCCTAATAAGTAGAGTTGGAATCGTTCCAATCCATTGAAAGGAGTTTTCAATGATATTGTGATAGAGATCATAATATATCTCACTACCAGTCAGAGTAGAACCTATGGGGTCACACACACTAGAAGTATTGACCGATCCGATGGTTGAATCGTGATTAAGAATCACAAGTAATCAATTCGATTGATATTCAGTTGAAGAAGGAACAAAGAAAATTAATTAATTGGACTTGAAACAAGAGTCCTACTTCGATTAGGATTCCTAGAGTCCTAATTGGATTAAGACTGGAAATCCTAGTTAGAGTAGGACTGGGATTCCTACTTGTAATAGAATTCCTATAATCCTAATTAGATTAGGAGTTTTGAATTAAAATTAGATTCCTACTTGGAGTAGGATTCCTAGAGTCCTAATCAGATTAGGACTTCGGATTCAAATAGAGTCCTAATTGGATTAGGACTAAAATTAAATATGTCCTAATTTGGATTAGGATTTCTTAAGTCACGATTAATTATTAATCTAATGAATCAATAAGACTCCTAATTGGATTAGGATTGAAGAGTTCAATTGAGTCAAAATTGATTTAAGTTCTAATTGGATTAGGACTTACCTAGATTGGATCCAAATTGGTTCACCCTTGGGCTAAGCCTAATTGGATTAGGGCTTGACCACATTAGGGCATCCAAAACCTTACTTAATGAGGATTAGGGCAACACAAGAGGAGGGGCTCACGCCCTTCCCCTTTTCTCCTCCTTGGTGCGGCATGAAGAGAGGGGCCGGCGCCCCTCTTATGGAAGAGTGTCAAAGGGCTCCTAACTTGTAGGAGCCCTAGATGCTATTTAAGAGGAGGCCTTGGGGGCTGACCTAATTTGAGTGAATCCCTCTTCTCCTCAGCCATGGCCTCCTCCTCCTTCTCCTTGGTTTTCAGCCGCAAGCAAGGGAAGCAAAAGACAAGGTGTTGGCAGTCCCCTTCTTCCTCCTCCTTGGTTCCAACGCAGGAAAAAGGAAGTGGGCTGCAGGGGCTTCGTTCCTCTTCTTTTCTTCATCCTTCTTCTTCCTCCTCTCAAGCATATTCAAGAGTTGAAAGAAAGAGAGGAGATCAGCCATCAAAAGTTATCTCTGCAAGGGAGCTAGCACCCCGGGGAGATAGAAAGCTTGGATCGGTTCTCTGCTTCGTGTGGATACCCGTAGAGGCCGGGCACTTGAACGGCTTCAAGCGAACCTCCATCCTAAACCACGAACTTCAGTTTGCGGTGATCATCTACCCGCACAAGGTGAAGATCTGATCTTCTAAAGGTTTTAAAAGTTTTTAATCCTTATCTATCTATGAACGGTTTTTGAACAACGTTCATGCGATGAACGGTTGATCCCGCGCATGCCTCTTCCGCTGCATCTGAATTTTTTAAAATTTCAGCGGCATGATCGGGGTTTTCTAACAGTGGTATCAGAGCCTAGGCATTGTAGATTAAGGTAAGGATTAATTATTAATAGGCTTAATAGATCTGAAAATTGAATGATCATGCATGCTGAAAATTTTCTGCATGCAGATTTTTCTAGGGTGCTGATTTTTGCATGCTGATTTTTATGTGATAAAAAGATGATTCTAATTGCATTGTTAATGGGATTACAAAGTTTAGAATCATGATTAGCATGATCAGCAACCTATGTCATGAGATAATCAGTTAGTTTTCAGATCTGAAAATTATAATTGCTGCATGTGGTGATGATCGTAGGATTCAAACCCTTTTGGTATTAAATGTAAAGACCTGCGATGTGATCTGCAATGTCATGTAATTTTTCAGATGCTTGCATGCATCTTATTTGATATTTTGAGAGGCCTGCGTGCCTCCTAAAAGAAGTTGTAATTTATTATTATTTTTATTTTACATCTGGTTGTATTTCTATGATGTGATGTACGTCAACGATCAAGTTGAAGACAAGGCATGAGATGAACAGGGTTCTAAGCGGTTGATGGCGATTGGATCAAGAGTTGGTCAAGGATCGAATCAAGGAGGCTTGGAATCAATTCAAGAGTCGAAGACCAATTGATCGATTGACGTGCATGTGCTTGTAATACGACCTAATTAGAATCCATGATCATCACCTATTTAAAATTTAGCTTTATTTTGATGCTGCGATTATAACTGCCTGTGATGTGCCGTTTGCATGTGATGTGAAGAAAAGCCGGGTAGATAGGTTTACATGTGATGTAACAAACCCAATTGAGACCTAAATTAAAAACTCCTCAATCAAGTCGAGACTGAACCAACATGAGCAAGTCATATTAGATTAATTGATCTAATTAGTGTCTAGGAAAGCATGAAAGGTGGTTACTTAATTAGGACCTTACTCTCTGAGTAAGGGGAGCCTCCCACCTGCTTACCTGGCCAATTATTCGATTACCTCTTATGAAGAGCTCAAGTTGCAAACACTAAGACCTGATTAACCAATATTAAGTCAATAGGTCTTCCACTGTAGTAGAGCTACTAAGGCCTTTCTGATGTTGATTTGTCTCGGCTGGATACAGTGGTCAAGTTGCATCGGGGGGCTGGACCTCTCTATAGACATGAGATGTTGTAGGGTAAAGGTGGGGTTGGGCACCAATAACTGTTAGGTGAGGACCCAATGACGACTTTATTTCTACGGTTATATGGTGGGTCTGACTTAACTAAGAAATGGGACCAATAACTGTTAGATGAGGTTTTCATGGCTTAGAGACCAAGTAGCACTGCAACATGCTTGAGAAGCATTGTACAAGAGTTGTACATTCATCAATCTATGTGTCACCAATAACTGTTAGGTGAGGTGGCATGTAAATTGGTGGGACCGCAGTACCCACTAGAAACCCTAGTCATGTGGGATTTTTGTTTTCCTACCAGAGGAGTGTGAGAAATTCGAAAAAATAGTGGGAGTTACATTTGTTCTAAAAGACCTTAGAACAGATTAGGATCAAGTACAAAAGTCTAACTAGAATCTTTACTCTCTGAGGATTATAAAGTTAGCTTTTAGACTCTTAACTCATAGAACAACCGTTTGACCAAACCCAATTATAAAGATTGGCTCAGCAAATTTCAAAAAATAGTTTTGAATTGTGAGAAATTCGGGTATATGCTAGACCATGGAATCCCCGTGTTACCAATCCGTCCGATCATTGATCAGCGTAAGACGCTTGTTAAGTGGACGAACAATGACAATAAAGTTAGGTGCTGCACAATGGCATCCATGTCCAATGAATTACAATGCTAGCATGAGAACATGAGACTGCCAGGGACATATTAAATCACCTACAAGAGTTGTATGGTGATCAGAGTCGCGCAGCATGTTTTGAAGTGTCCAAGAGGCTCTTTAAGACAAAGATGCATGAGGGGCAGTCTGTCCACGATCATGGTTTGACCATGATAAAGGACTTGAAGAAGCTTGAGAAGCTCGGCATACCATGCACAAGGAATTGCAAACGGATTTGATCCCACAATTCCTTCTAGCTTCATATGAACAGTTTATAGTAAATTACCATATGAACAAGATTGTATGCACCAAAATAGAATTGTTGAATAAATTGGTAACTAACTTAGGGACCTTGAAGAAGTTCAAGGGGCATCGTTTCGCTGTCAAGTTGGTTTCTACTTTCAAGAGAGAGTCTATTTGGAAGAAGAAGAAGAAGCCTGCGAAGAAGCAGAAGACTAAGAAAACACCAAGTTAGGAAGTTCCAAGAAAAAGGCCAATTGCAAGGAAAAGTGTTTCCATTGCATAATGGACGGCCATTGGAAGAGGAACTGTCCTACATACATGGGAAGCATAAAGAACATGAAGGGTGACAGACCTTCAGAAGGTTTGTCAGATATGCTCAGGATACTTAGGGACTGTTACCTATTGCTAGCAGAAATTTGATTTCTGTATTTTATTTAGCACAGAAAGATTTTTATTTATTTGAAAATTAAATTGATTCAAAATGGTTTTATGATTGACAGTCTCTATCACATACATATGGATGTATCTGTGAATATATCTGAGCAAACAGTGAAAACCATAGGATCTAATAGATCCAAAAATGAGATAACTCTAAAGTATTTATGGCACCTCAGGCTTGGCCATATAGGAGAAGACAGAATAAACAAATTGGAGAAACATGAGCTTTTGGGCTCATTGACTTTCGAGTCATATTTGATTTGTGAATTCTGCCTTCGAGGAAAGATGGCCAAATTATCCTTTGTAGGACACAGGGAGGTCCACTGAAATACTTACCCTAGTACACACTGATGTGTGTGGCCCATTCGATGTGCAGGCTAGGGGTTGTAATTTTTTACTTCATTTTACCGATGATTACTCACGGTATGGATATGTGTATGAGACACAAATATGAAACTTTTGAAAGGTTCAAAAAGCTTAGATATGAAGTAGAAAAATAAGCACAAAAACTCATTAAAGTTCTTCGATCAGATCGAGGAAGTGAATACCTTAATAGAGAGTTCCGTGATTATCTCAAGGAGAATGGTATAGTTTCATAATGGATTCCTTCTGGTACACCTCAGCTCAATGGAGATCAGAGAGGAGGAATCAGACTCTATTGGATATGGTCCGATCCATGATGAGCTTCACTGATTTATCCTTGTTTCTTTAGATAGATGCCCTATTTTCAGCTATTTACTTGTTGAATAGAGTTTCCTCTAAATCCCTTCCTACCACACCGTATGAGAGGATCACAATGTGTTTGTGAGCCGTCATGCCATCTTCTTGGAAAAACAGTTTATCCTTGATAGAGGCAGTGGGAGGAAAATTGAGCTTGAAGAGAAAGTCTCTGAAAAGCAACGAGTCATGGATCCTATCAAACCCATTCATACAGAGCCAGTACATGATGTCCCTCAACCACTTTGCAGATCTAGTAGGGTCTCCCATCCTCCCGATAGATACTTAGGTATACTACAAGAGGATACCGAGGAAATGTTCCTAGTGGGAGATAGGGATCACACGCAGGATCCCAAAACCTATGACGAGGCGATATCTGATATCGATTCCGAGAAATGGTTGGAAGCTATGAAGTCAGAGTTAGACTCCATGCATTCCAACCAAGTCTGGACCTTAGTAGATCCACCAGAAGGTATTGTACCTAATGGATGTAAATGGATCTACAAAAGAAAGATAGGTTCGGATGGAGAGGTAGAGACCTATAAAGCAAAGCTTGTGGCGAAAGGGTATAGTCAACGCGAAGGCATTGACTATCAGGAGACCTTTTCACCTGTAGCCATGCTGAAATCCATCCGAACATTGCTTGCCATTGCAGCATTTCATGATTATGAAATCTGACAGATGGATGTGAAAACAGCTTTTCTGAATAGATATCTTGATGAAGACATCTATATGGAACAGCCTTTGGGTTTCACTTCCAGTGATGGAGATCACAAGGTCTGCAAGCTGCAAAGGTCCATCTATGGACTAAAGCAAGCATCTCGGAGTTGGAACACTCGTTTCGATGACGCAATCAAAAAGTTTGATTTCATCAAAAATGAAGAGGAACCGTGTGTTTACAAAAGGGTTAGTGGGAGTGCTGTTGTATTTCTCGTACTGTACGACATCCTCCTAATAGGAAATGATATTCCCATGCTAACCTCGGTCAAGGTCTGGTTGTCAAAAAGGTTCTCCATGAAAGACCTTGGGGAAGCATCCTATATTTTGGGAATAAAGGTTTATAGAGATAGATCTAAAAGGATGCTTGGCCTATCACAGAAGATGTACATAGAGGAAGTGTTGAAAAGGTTCAGCATGGAAAACTCTAAAAGGAGTCTCTTACCCCTAAGGCATGGAATAAATCTCTCCAAGAAGATGTGCCCCAACACATCTGAAGAGATTCAACGCATGAGCAAGATCCCCTATGCATCAGCGATAGGGAGCCTCATGTATGCCATGCTATGTACATGACTTGATATAGTACATGCTGTGAATGTCACGAGCATATGTCAATCAGATCCAGGCAAGAAGCACTGGATAGCTGTGAAGAACAGTCTTAAGTACTTGAAAAGAACTAAGGACATGTTCTTGGTCTTTGGAAGAAGATCAGAGTTGAAGGTAGAAGGATGCACACATATTGATGATAGAAAGTCTACATCAGAATATGTGCAATGGTGGTTCAGTAAATTGGAAGAGTTCCAAACAACCGATCATTATAGATTCTAACTTAGAAGCTGAATGTTAAGCCGTCTCTAAGGGTGCAGTGGAAATCTTTTAGTTTAAAAGGTTCATTGCATAGTTAGGTGTAATGTCATCAGATGTCATAACACTCTACTGCGATAACAAAGGCACCATAGCACTAGCTAAGGAGCCAAGGTCTCACCAGAAATCGAAGCACATAGAGCGGCAGTTTAACCTAATAAGCGACTACCTCGAAAGAAAATAAGTAGAGGATCAGAGAGTAGACTCCACAGAAAATATGGCAGACCCATTCACTAAGCAGCTAAGTCTGCAAAAAACTAAAACGCATCTTGAGAAGATGGGGCTTAGGTTTATGACTGATTGGCTTTAGTGCAAGTGGGAGATTGTTAGATGTATGCCCTAGAAGCCAATCTGGCTGACACATTGTTAATTATAGGGACATAATTTTGTACTTGACTATTTATTATTGAATAAATAAAAGGCATCTTTTCATTCATATTATTTATGTGTCTATGAATCGTCCAAGAAATTAATAAGATGATGATGCATATTCTCAAGAGTTGAGAATTTGAGCCATGTATCATTAGTGATTATTTTCTAAACGCTTCTGATCGATGGATCATCACGAGGACGGTGATCGATCCGATGAGATCAGTGCACAGATTACTTTCCTTATGGATGGACGAGACTCGAGTCTACAGTGTAGCGACACTGAAGTAATAGTGCAGGTGCTTGTTAAGAACAAGGGTACTGAGCGTGACCAATACAAGAAGTCACTTGGATGTCTATCCACTCGTCGGTGACTTGCTTGATGTTGCAGTAGTATGACTGGTCCTTTGACCTGCGGTGCTTCAGCTAGTCACAGTGAGGTTATTGTAGTTTGACTACACGTATACATGGTCTCTAGTCATATGGGTCCTTGTAGTGTAGATTGGCTGCATTAAGTTCACTGTAGGAGTAGGGTATGCACTTACATGGAATCTATCGACCTTGATAGAAGAGGAGTGATCCTATATGATTTGTTAGACTGAGTTCTAAGACCTTGGCCAGGGCACTAATATAAAGTGGAGAAAGAGTTTTCCACTAACGAACTCGAGTCGAATAAATCTTGATATATGACAGACGAAGGGATTTGACGAGTTATCCATGACCTCCGGTCTATAGGGATCCACGATAGTAGGACTGTATCACACGATAACTGCACCTAGAGGTTCATCATTCTATTCTACTGGGTAGCCACTACATGCTGCTAGGTGTCACTGGTGGATGGTGGGACTCACAGGGATTATCTCGATGATCGATAAATCCTAATGAGTAGAGTTGGAATCGTTCTAATCCATTGAAAGGAGTTTTCAATGATATTGTGATAGAGATCATAATATATCTCACTAACAGTCAGAGTAGAACCTATGGGGTCACACACACTAGAAGTATTGACCGATCCGATGGTTGAATCGTGACTAAGAATCACAAGTAATCAATTCGATTGATATTCAGTTGAAGAAGGAACAAAGGGAATTAATTAATTGGACTTGAAACAAGAGTCCTACTTCGATTAGGATTCCTAGAGTCCTAATTGGATTAGGACTGGGAATCCTAGTTGGAGTAGGACTGGGATTCCTACTTGGAATAGGATTCCTATAATCCTAATTAGATTAGGAGTTTTGAATTAAAATTAGATTCCTACTTGGAGTAGGATTCCTAGAGTCCTAATCAGATTAGGACTTCAGATTCAAATAGAGTCCTAATTGGATTAGGACTAAAATTAAATATGTCCTAATTTGGATTAGGGTTTCTTAAGTCACAATTAATTATTAATCTAATGAATCAATAAGACTCCTAATTGGATTAGGATTGAAGAGTTCAATTGAGTCAAAATTGATTTAAGTTCTAATTGGATTAGGACTTACCTAGATTGGATCCAAATTGGTTCACCCTTGGGCTAAACCTAATTGGATTAGGGCTTGACCACATTAGGGCATCCAAAACCTTACTTAATGAGGATTAGGGCAACACAAGAGGAGGGGCTCACGCCCTTCCCCTTTTCTCCTCCTTGGTGCGGCATGAAGAGAGGGGCCGGCGCCCCTCTTATGGAAGAGTGTCAAAGGGCTCCTAACTTGTAGGAGCCCTAGATGCTATTTAAGACGAGGCCTTGGGGGCTGACCTAATTTGAGTGAATCCCTCTTCTCCTCAGCCGTGGCCTCCTCCTCCTTCTCCTTGGTTTTCAGCCGCAAGCAAGGGAAGCAAAGGACAAGGTGTTGGCGGTCCCCTTCTTCCTCCTCCTTGGTTCCAACGCAGGAAAAAGGAAGTGGGCTGCAGGGGCTTCGTTCCTCTTCTTTTCTTCATCCTTCTTCTTCCTCCTCTCAAGCATATTCAAGAGTTGAAAGAAAGAGAGCAGATCAGCCATCAAAAGTGATCTCTGCAAGGGAGCTAGCACACCGGGGAGATAGAATGCTTGGATCGGTTCTCTGCTTCGTGTGGATACCCGTAGAGGCCGGGCACTTGAACGGCTTCAAGCGAACCTCCATCCTAAACCACGAACTTCAGTTTGCGGTGATCATCTACCCGCACAAGGTGAAGATCTGATCTTCTAAAGGTTTTAAAAGTTTTTAATTCTTATCTATCTACGAACGGTTTTTGAACAACGTTCATGCGATGAACGGTTGATCCCGCGCATGCCTCTTCCGCTGCATCTGAATTTTTTAAAATTTCAGCGGCATGATCGGGGTTTTCTAACACATGCATCACATATACATAACTACATGAATTAATACAAACAACATACATCTTATGTATTTGTTTTTTCACTTTTATTTTCAGATCTGATTTGTTCATTAAAATCAGAGATCATATGAATCATAAATTTTATTTAGATCTAATCTAAACGATATTATGATTTCAGATTTATTCATGTTACTAATCCTAACACAAACATGCATCATATACATCCAAAATTTCAGATCTACTTAATCATGCATAATCAGCAATTAAATCAATAATAAAAAGCACTTTAGATCTAATTTAAATATGTTAATGATTTCATATTTAATTGTAAGAATTAAAACATAAAAGTTTAAAAACGAACCTGGCTCTGATACCGCTGAAAGTGTATCTTAGGTTCTTCGGTGTTAGCATGCTGAATTTTTTTTTTTGGAAAACCATGGCTGAATCTCGATCGGGTTGCCTACGTACCCCTTCACAAAGGGGATCAAGCCACACGTAGCTCTTTTTGAGTTTCAAAAATGCAGAGAAAAAATGAATCAAACAATTTAATTCATGCATGCTTACAAGATCAAATCTAGAAAGCAGCACATTAAGAACACATAGGATTATGCTGGAATCGTTTAAACAATTATGCTAAAACTTTTATGTATGATTAACTATCAGATCTGAAACTTAAGAACTCTATTCCAATTAATCTCTAAATATTAATCGAATGGATTCTGGAGATATCTCCATGAGAAGCCCCAAAAGAGGGTAAAACCTCGGAGAATCGGACCTACACCTTGATACCATAATAAATGATTAATGCTAGAATAATACCTTTTATGATGGATGAAAGTTGTGGATCTAATTTTTGACTTCGCAGCCATGCACACGAATGGCCTTTACGAGAAGTACACGCGAAGCTCTGAAGGATCTTCTTCCGCAACAGTGCCAGCAGTTGCTGAACACCTGAAGGCTGAAATCTGCTCGCCGGGATTCAATCAACTCTTGATCAATCGTCTTGAAGTAGATGGAGATGAGGTTTGTAGGAGAAGTAGAGGATTCAGATCTGATCTTGAATCTTCCAGATATTCACCTTGAAAAACCTAGCTAAAATGGAGAAGGAAGAGGAGAAGGAGGCATGTGAGGAAGAAGTCTACAATGCAATGTGTAGCCGGCGCCCATTTTTGACCCCTTTTAATGGCATTCGAATTTCATTCAAAATTAAAAAATTAGCTCCTGAAATCCTTCTTTAGTTCGTGCATGCAATGGAATAGGAACAACCCAAATCAGATCTCAACCAAATCTGATTTAAATTCAAACTTTAAACACATGCGCAAGGGGAGAGTGATGCAAAATTCCATGCGGCAAGGCACAAGACTTCATATTTTCGAACTCACCTCTTGAAATTCCGAATTTCAATCATTCAAAACTCATATGCCACCTTGGCTGATGGTTTGAGTGATTAAAATCATTTAACACATTGCTTAATGTTTGAATTTAAATTCAAACACCAAGCAATGTCGCCAAGTGTCAAGCAATGAGTTCATGCGCCATGCATTAATTTTGGGTTATTTAAAATTCATGAAATCCAATTCCATGTCACCACTAATTGCCACATCATCTGAAACTAATCCTCTTGTGTTTCACCTAATCAAATTTGGTCAAACCTGGATTAAAACAAAGCAATTTGGTTGAACCCAATCTAATTAGGTTAGGCCCTGATTGAGCTCAAATTGAATCCAATTCAATTTTGGCTCATCCAAACTCAATCAAATTGAATTAATTACTTTGTGTTGCACCTAATCCAATTAGGTTAATCCCCAATTAAGCACAAATTAATTTAAAATTAATTTGATCAGCTTAAGTTCTTTTGGTTCTGACCTAATCCAATCAGGTCAAAATCCTGATTGAGCCCAAAGTTGAATCCAATTCAATTTGGCTCATCGTTAGCACAATTACTCAATAAAATTGAGTTTATTAGCAATTTAATTACTAATTAATCCTCCAATAATTACTTTAATTATTTTATAAGATAATTTACCAATCAAATTGACCAAATTACCCCCGAATGATTCTTAATCGTTCATCAACCTTCTTGATCAATCAGAAAAACTTCTATGCGTGTGACCTCATAGGTTCGAACCTAAGCTGGTAGTACAAGAATGACTTCCTGCACTAATCAATGTGACCATCTAGCAATGATACCCGACATCCGAATAGGCCAAATATATGCGAAGCAAATATTCTAGAACCCTGGACCATGGTTACTGTATAATTCATCCCTTTGACTCCTAATGCCAGGATGACTTAGAGCTCACTGTCAACGCTATAATTTGTACATCTATTATGTGATTAACTTTAGATATCCCATAACTCTTCACTGGAATTACCCTGGCCAAGATTTTGCTAAATTAATCACAAGATATTATCTCCTATTTTCAGGAGGGGTCAATTCCATCTTGACTCACAACTGACTACGCAAGTACTTGACTGCACCCAGTG
This sequence comes from Phoenix dactylifera, assembly GCF_009389715.1. Taxonomy (NCBI): domain Eukaryota; kingdom Viridiplantae; phylum Streptophyta; class Magnoliopsida; order Arecales; family Arecaceae; genus Phoenix; species Phoenix dactylifera. Next base: position 30,605 of record NW_024069643.1, read on the forward strand.
ACCTTCCGTCACTGAATTAGAAATTCAAGTAGTCTGATACCAAAGTACAATAAGTTGCTTGTTAATCACTGTGGTGATCTCAGGTCTGAGAGATACTTATACCCATATCCACTCGGAACATCTCTCGATAGTAGAGTATTCCAGAATTGGTCACGTTCAGCGAAATATACTCCTACACTTCACCTATGTGGCATATCAGTGTCTCCACACTCCTTGGTTAAGAGGATAACCAACGTATATGTCACACAACGACCTAATCTCGATAATGCTATCATCCTTATAACAATATATCATTTGGTCGCGAGCTCGTTCAAGGACTCGAAGATAAATTCTCCTTTATCATTAATAAGTCTTAAGGACTTCATCATATAAGAGTTCATTTGAAGATGTAAAATGATGAATAATGCCAAAAAACACTTTATTAATTTGTCAATTCATTTACAAAATCCAATCATCAATATGTTGACGATTGACATTTAGGATATAATTCCCAACAGGCGGCCCTCCTACTTCCTCCATTTGGTTCCAATATGAAGAAAAATAAAAAGGCTGCGAAGGGCTTTTCTTCTTCTTCCATAGAACCAACATTCTTCTTCTTCCTCCCTTAGGCATTCAAGAGTTGATTCAAAGGGAGGTCTTCAGCCATCCAAAGCCATCTCTGCAAGGGAGCTAGCACCCTAGGAAGATACGAAGGCTTCGATCGTTTCACTACTTCGTATGGATACCCGTAGAGGCCGGACGTATGTGCGGCTTCCATCGAACCTACAACAAATCCACGAAAATCAGATTTGCGGAGACCATCTACCTGCACAAGGTGAAGATCTGATCTTCTTAATAATGTAAAATTGTTTAAAAGAATTTAATCCTAATCTATCTACAAATGATGTTTTACAAATATGTTCTTGCGATGAACGAAATATCGCGCACGCCTTTCCGCTGCGCATTGAATTTTCTGAAATTTTCTGTGGCGTGCGAGGGATCCTAACATCTACACTCTTTTGTTAAGAGGACAACCAACGATATGGCACACAACGATCTATTCTTGATAATGCTATTGTCCAAGTAATAGCATGTCGTTTGGTCGTGAATCCTCCTTTATTTTTTAAAAGAGTCCTAAGGACTTCATCACATCACAGGAGTTCAAAAAGATGTATAGAATATATGCGATGAATAATACTAAATAACCTTTTATTAATTCATTAATTCATATACAATTCAATCATCAGTAGGCCGATGATTGACTTTTAGGATACAATTTCCAACAATTCCCACTTAGACTAAAGCCAATCGGTATAGTATCGTATACCCATCTTCGACTTATGATCATTGAACACTTTGATGCCGAGGACTTTAGTAAATGGGCCAGCCAAATTTTTCTTCGAGGTTCTCTGCCTCGCACACTGAGTCAGCCACAGTATTCTGCTTGGAACTTTTCCAGCAGACAACACCACCTTTTAGGGTAAATATATAACCCGACACGCTCTTGCTATCATCTCGATCTGACTGGAAACTGGAATCAGTGTATCCTACTAGTTTCAAGTCAGTATCACCGTAGACAAGCCACTGGTCCTTAGTATTTCTCAAATACTTATGGATGGTTTTTACAACCTTTCAGTGGTTGTTACCTGGATCAGACTGGTATCTACTCACTACCACTAGTGAATATGCCACGTCTGGTGTAGTGCATGTCATGGCAAATTAATCATGCTGAACCTTTTCAGCACAGTATCAATGTACGTGGATTGGGACAATCCAAGCAATCTTTTAGATCTATCTTTATAAATCTTCATACCTACGATATAAGATGCTTCTTCCAAATTCTTCATGGCAAATTGAGATGAAAGTCAAACTTTTATTTCCTGTAATGCGGGGATGTCATTCCTGATTAAGAGAATATCATCTACATACAAAACAAGAAATACAATCACTAAACCATTTGCCCATTTATAAATGCAAGGTTCTTCTTCATTCTTAATGACGTCATACGTTCTGATCACCTTATCAAAATGTATGTTCCAACTCCGAGAAGCTTGCTTTAATCCATAAATGGATCTCTGAAGCTTGTACACTTTAGATTCATCTATAGATGTAAAACCTTCAGGTTGTATTATATACACTTCTTCTTCTAAATCTCTATTTAGAAATGTGGTTTTTACATCCATCTGCCAGATCTCATAATCTAAATGTGCTGCTATCGCAAGCATAATCCGAATAAACTTGAGCATTGCTACAGTAGAAAATGTCTCATCATAATCAATACCATAATGTTGACGATATCCCTTTGCAACCAGGTGGGCTTTATAGGTCTCAATCTTTTCGTCTGCACCCCTTTTCCTTTTGAAAATCCATTTACACCCTATGGATTTTATTCCTTCGAGTGGGTCAACTAATGTCCATACATCATTGTCCTTCATGGACTCCATTTCAGTTGCATGGCTCCAAGCCATTATTAGAGTCATATCTCTGCATTGCATCCATATAGGTGACCGGATCCTCATCATTTTCACCAAGTTCGATAGGATCTCCATTCCGGACCAAGAAACCGTAGTATCTATCCGGTTGACGTAGTACTCTTTCTAATCGTCTTAATGGTGCATTTATAATGGGTTCTGGATTTGATCTAATCAACTCAGATTCTAAACGTTCAGTGGTTGGTGTCGGTTCTTCAACATGTTGAATTTTTTTTAAGTTCAACATTAGAACTATTACTTCCTTCTCCAAGGAATTCCTTCTCTAAGAAGACAACTATATTGCTGATGAACAACTTTTGTTCTTCAGCAAGATAGAAATAATAACCTTTAATCTCTTTAGGATAACCGATAAAGAAACATTTGTCATACTTGGTTTCAAGTTTGTCTGCTTTCAAACGTTTAACATAAGCCGAACACCCCCAAACCCTAAGATGAGAAAGCATCGGTTTCCATCCCGTCCACATCCCCAAAAGGATATGGGCAAACTTGCAAACCCCATCATGGATCAAACTATGTCTAACAGGGTTCGATTTCTCCTTTCTGATACTCTATTATATTGTGGTGTACCAGGAGGAGTCCATTGGGAGAAAATTCCATTTTCTCCTAGATATGTCAAAAACTCACTGGAGAGATATTCTCCTCCTCGGTCTGATCAAAGAGTTTTAATACTCTTTCCTGTTTGTTTTTCTACTTCATTACTGTTGCTGGGGGTCCAAACCGAGAACGATTGGCACAGCGGTGTGAACGGGGTTCCCTTTGAATTGCTTTGGTTGCGCTCCACCTTCCGCCGGGAAACCTGCAAGCAAGCCTCGCACCACCACTGGGGTAGTGGGGGCCCTCCGACGATCAAGTTAGAAGGAATCGAAGGAGAAGGTGAGGTAGCAGGTAAGATGATGCTATGGAGAATCTTGCTTACCCCCCCCCTTCCCCCCCAGCCCCATATATATCAGGCTGGGGGGTTTTTCTGGGGATTGGTCATCGTGTGGCACGATGGGGTTGCCACTGACGTGGCCGTTACAGGGCGTCGTGGGGCAGCGCCGGGTACGGCCATGGCAGGGCGTAGTGGAGCTCCGCTTTGTGCGGTTGTTACAGGGGATCGTGGGGCAGCGCCGGATTCGGCCGTTGCAGGGAGTAGTGGAGCAGGGGGCCGCGGCGTGCCCTCAGGAGAACAGTCTGTTGTTGTCAAGAGATTGCCGACCCGAGGTCGGATTGCTGGATCAAGGGGCAACCGACTCGGGGTCGGACTGCTGGATCAAGGGGCAGCCGACTCGGGGTCGGGCTGCGGAGCCGAAGATATCTGACCCGAGGTCGGATTGCTGGATCAAGGGGCAGCCGACTCGGGGTCGGACTGCAGAGCCGAAGATATCCGACCCGAGGTCGGATTGCTGGATCAAGGGGCAGCCGACTCGGGGTCGGGCTGCGGAGCCGAAGATATCTGACCCGAGGTCGGATTGCTGGATCAAGGGGCAGCCGTAGTCTTCCTGGGCGCTGCGTGCCGATCACGTGGGGCATGGTGGCTAAGTTCCCCCGTAACAGTAGCCCCCCCACTTCCGAGCCTGGAACCAGGAGGGGAACGGGTGAAGGGAGTGATGCTTCGAGATTGCCGCCATCCCTCGGAAAGGCGCGCGCGCTCCGAGCTCCCCACTCTTTTTTTATGGCGTATGGCGGTTGTCGCTGATCTGGCGGTCTGCGGATTTCGGCGGACATCCTTCCTTAATGGCGTCGATTCGCCTTTGGGGCGAGAACGATCCTTCGGTAGCCAGGCGTCCTCTGGCGTCACCGAGGCGTCACCCGCCTTTCTGCCTATTTAACCGGGGGCCCTCCCCCGTCCGCCTTTCTCTTCACAGGCATCCTCGAGTTTCTCCCTTGTGCTGTTGCCGTTGCCGTCGGACTGTTCGTTCGCTCCTCCTTTGACGCTCTCGGAGCCGTTCTTCCTTCCCTTCCGGTGAGTTGCCCCACTCTTCAATTTAGGGGCTCTCCGTACTTTCTCCTTTCGTATTAGTGTACCCCAGTCGTTCCGGTCCCTTCTCCCCTCTTGACCCTGTCCTGACCGTAGATTCTCTGGCCGTTAGGGATGGACGAAGTAAGAGCGGACCGCATTCAGTCGGAGCTGGGTCCCCGAAGACCTAGATAGGGTTCGTGGCCCGGTACCACCTTCCCGAAGCCTGCAACGTTACGCTCCCGGGCCTGAGGAGAGGATGTCCCATCCTCCTCCCAGGGAAGGTCGCCATTAATTGAGGACATCTTCGGGCTGGGTTCCGCTTTCCCCCCTCGGGACTTAGTCGTGCAGGTGCTTCGAGGTTTAAGAGTGGCGCCGACGCAACTGGTGCCGAACTCATGGCGTACCCTGACGGCCTTCCAGGTTCTCTGCCGCATGCACGAGGTTCCCGCCACCCTGAATGTCTTTTGGGAATGCTACGGCCTGAACGGCCACCCCCGAGACAGAGGGTGTGGTGCTTTGCGGCGCGGCGAGGGTGCGGGCCTCGTCAAGGAGGCTCCTTCCTCCATTTCATGGCTGGAAGGAGCGTTTCTTTTTCATCGACGTAGATCCCTCTTGGGAATCGGGACAACCTGGGAGACGCCGATGAAGTCCCGATCGGCTTATCGAGGTTGTCAAGGGAGGAGTCCGATGGCGTCGCCGTTTGAGGGGGTTGGTTGCCGAGGGCCGGCTCCCCCCGGTGGCTCGCCTTATTTCCGAGGATGCCTTGGTGAACGTCGGTCTGAGCTCGGTCCCCGCCGACCGTGAGCCCGCCATCACTTCTTCTTTTTTAGCTCTTTTCTCCTCTTTCGTTTCTTCTTTCCATCAGCTTCTCAGTTTCTAACCATCTCGTTCTTTTTGCAGAAATCGACGACGTCATGCAGTCGGACAGGGCAATGCTGTTAGTAGGGCGTCCCTATTGGAAGTGTCCGGAGGAAGAAACGGACTCCTCCGAGCGGGGTCCCACCGGCGAAGAAGCCCGCCATCAGGCGACTCCGACGCCCGACAGACGGGTCCGGGCCCCACCGATCAGGGGGACGCGCGGGCTCGGACGACAGTTGACCCGTATCAGCCCTCCGGTGATGAGACTACCACTTTTCCGGAGGTGTCATCCGGGCGCGCCGAGACGGCCGGGTCGGACGCGGTCGGTCCCCAGCCCGGCCTTCGACTCGGTCGGCCTCGGATGATACGAGGAGGGGCGCGCCGAGGCCTCGGCCGAGCGGGACCCTGTCGATTCTGGCACGGCCCCCGCCCCGAGCACGGTCGGCATGACTCTCCCTCAAGCAATGGGTAAGGGTAAGGCCCGCAGAACCACCGTCCGGCTCCGGGGCGAAGTCGGGGTCGGCCTTCACTTTCGCCGGCGCCCGAAACCTCATCGAGACGGTGCTGCTGGGGTGACCGTAGACAGGTCCGGCAGATGAAGGATCCCTGAGTCGGAGCTGCCAGCTGCGTCTGCCTCTGTCGGTGAGTGTTCTTTGGTCGCTTTCGTCATTTATAGGCTCTATTGATCCCCGTCTGACGCTCTCATTTTTCCTGTCTCTTAGCTCGCCCAGTACATGATCCGTCTGGAGGAGAGCCACGAGGAACAGCGAGGCTCCTGGCGAAGGCCGAGAGCCGACTGAAAGCTGTAGAGGAGGGAGGCCAGGCTGCGGCGGGGAGAACGACCAGGGACCTCGAGACGAGGCTCCAGGTGGCCGAAGAGCGGGCACTCGGCTTCGCCGCCCTCGAGAGGCAACTGTTGGAGGCTCAGGAGCAACTCAAGGTTGCCTCGGGTCTCGAAAGCGAGATCAGGAAGGCGGAGGAGCGAGCCGAAAAGCAGTCCCGGAAGGCTGCCGACTTCCGGGAGAGGTGGAGAAGGCCCAGCAGTCGGCCGACAACGCCGCAACCGAACCCGATCTCTTGAAGCCAAGATGGCCGAATTGGAGTCGGCCTTGGAGGGGACTCGTGCGAGCAACCAGGACTTCATTCGCGCCTGGAGAGGCTGAGGCTGCTCGCGTCGCTGCCGAGGCGAAGCACATGGAGGCTCGGGCCGATCTGCTGAGGGTCTCCTCCGAGGCGGACGAGCGGATTGTGGCGAAGGTCATGGAAGCGAAAGCTCAGATTACGGAGCGAGCGGAGGCGGCGCTGGCCGAGAAGAGCGCAGAAATCGGGGCGTCAGGCGGTACAGGCCTATCGTCAGTCCGCCGAGTTCATCCGTGAATGTCGGGTGCGGGGTCCGACTCCTTTGCCTTAGGCTTCGATGAAGGCCTGGCAAGGGTGTCCACTAAATACCCCGGAATTGACCTGAGTGGGGTGTCCCTCCTCGACTCCCCTCCGATGCCATTGCCTGCCGGTTCTCCAACCGTCTCCCTACCCTTCGCGGACGTGCTCCCGTTCCGATCCAGGGGTTCCTCCAAGCTGACCCCTGTACTTTTCTTTGTTCTTTTCTTTGTATGTTGGCGTTTTGCAATGTTGTATGGGTCTCGGCCCTGATGCAACGAAAGTTAATGCAAACAAAGTGTTTCCTCATTTCACTTTCGTCCTTCCTCTTTTTAACTCTTGGTAGCGTCTCGCCGACTCCTGACTCTTGAAGTTCCTCCGGCACTAGGCCAGGCATCCGAGGGTTAGGCCTCAGGAAATCCTTCCGGCGCTAGGCCAGGCATCCGAGGGTTAGGCCTCAGGAAATTCTTCCGGCGCTAGGCCAGGCATCCGAGGGTTAGGCCTCAGGAAATTCTTCCGGCGCTAGGCCAGGCATCCGAGGGTTAGGCCTCAGGAAATTCTTCCGGCGCTAGGCCAGGCATCCGAGGGTTAGGCCTCAGGAAATTCTTCCGGCGCTAGGCCAGGCATCCGAGGGTTAGGCCTCAGGAAATTCTTCCGGCGCTAGGCCAGGCATCCGAGGGTTAGGCCTCAGGAAATTCTTCCGGCGCTAGGCCAGGCATCCGAGGGTTAGGCCTCAGGAAATTCTTCCGGCGCTAGGCCAGGCATCCGAGGGTTAGGCCTCAGGAAATTCCCGCGCGCTAGGCCAGGCATCCGAGGGTTAGGCCTCAGGAAATTCTTCGGCGCTAGGCCAGGCATCCGAGGGTTAGGCCTCAGGAAATTCTCCGGGCTAGCCTGGCATCCGAGGGCCGAGCCTCGGGAAATTCCGCTCGTTGGTCGGCCAAGGCTGGCGCAAGCCGAGGCGACCGGTCGGGGCTTCAGGCTAGTCTGCTCCCGGGATGATCATCGGGTTAGCCTGGCATCCGAGGGCCGAGCCTCGGGAATTCCGCTCGTTGGTCGGCCAAGGCTGGCGCAAGCCGAGGCGACCGGTCGGGGCTTCAGGCTAGTCTGCTCCCGGGATGATCATCGGGTTAGCCTGGCATCCGAGGGCCGAGCCTCGGGGAATTCCGCTCGTTGGTCGGCCAAGGCTGGCGCAAGCCGAGGCGACCGGTCGGGGCTTCAGGCTAGTCTGCTCCCGGGATGATCATCGGGTTAGCCTGGCATCCGAGGGCCGAGCCTCGGGAATTCCGCTCGTTGGTCGGCCAAGGCTGGCGCAAGCCGAGGCGACCGGTCGGGGCTTCAGGCTAGTCTGCTCCCGGGATGATCATCGGGTTAGCCTGGCATCCGAGGCCGAGCCTCGGGGAATTCCGCTCGTTGGTCGGCCAAGGCTGGCGCAAGCCGAGGCGACCGGTCGGGGCTTCAGGCTAGTCTGCTCCCGGGATGATCATCGGGTTAGCCTGGCATCCGAGGGCCGAGCCTCGGGGAATTCCGCTCGTTGGTCGGCCAAGGCTGGCGCAAGCCGAGGCGACCGGTCGGGGCTTCAGGCTAGTCTGCTCCCGGGATGATCATCGGGTTAGCCTGGCATCCGAGGCCGAGCCTCGGGGAATTCCGCTCGTTGGTCGCGCGCCTATCACTTGCCGCTCGACGGGGTTTCTCCGTGGCCAGCTGCGATCGTATTTCTCCTCCTCTCGACGCGTCGCCTGGGGAACACCAGAAGGCTATTAAATGCTAATTGAGGCGTTACCTGGGAAATCGGATCGGCCAGTTGCTGCTTGCGAGGAGTGCCAGTTAAGCGGCCGCGATACGCGCGTTCTTCGAGGCGGATGCGGCCTGGGCGCGTGCGGAGATACGTGTGCCGTGGGATACACGCCGCCCGGAGTGTCCTGCATGAAGAATGCAATTAAGGAGAACGACGCTTAGGAGGTCGTGGGAGGATACGCCTCGAGAGCCGGAACGGCTCCGGATTCGATGCGCCCGCATTTATTGGAGCCACCCGCATCGGAACGACCGGGGGGCCACAGTTTGGCTATAAATATAAGTGCAGGTGCGGTGGAGCCTGCCAAGCCGGAGCTGTTCAGGTTGCCATGGATCGTGGACCTCCTCTCCGGTGCGTGGCTGGGAAGCCCCTGCCGGAAGAACGGGAGGTGCGCCCCTCGCGACTTCCGCCAACTAGCCGTTTCATCTGGGATCAACGGGGAGATTCTCCCCGGCGGAACTCCGCTCTAGGCGTTTCATCCGGGATCACATCCCCCCTCTTTTCCGTCCCACCTCCCATTGAGCTCTGCGCCAGACGCTTCATCCGGGATCGCGCCTCCTCGCGCTCTTCTCCCTTGTATTCCTTCCCTCCCCTTCTCTTGGGAGGGCCGGAATATCCTTTGGAGGTGGCGTTCCTCTAGGAGCAGTGTGAACTCCTTCTTCGTCCACTTCTTCTTCGTCCGCGCCGGCTCTTCGTCTTTTGCGTGAGGCGTCGATGGCGCCTCCGGGGAGA
>NW_024069644.1:0-34248 GCF_009389715.1 Phoenix dactylifera
TCTCTCTCTGTGTCTCGTTTCTTCTCTCTTTTCTCTCTAATCTCCCTATTTCTCTCTCTAAAAGACCGAACCAGTAAAAAAGGTCCCATCGTTGGTTCAATCTCTCTCTACTTGATTTGTAGATTCTTGATCGATTTACTCAGTTGGGACTTAAAGCTTGCTCAAGTCCATTTTGAGTTGCTTAGAGCTTTTTAATTTGTACTTAAATTTTAAATAGTGAATAGTAAGTAATTTATACTTTTTAAATGATTTTGATAGGTGCAACGGATTTGCCCAACTGAACCTAGTATTCTTTAGGCAAATAGAGATAAGTGACCTGGCACAAACCTTATTAATTTCAAATTACCGATCAATTTTAAGTATGAAATTATGAATTATATTTGACATGATTGATCCTACATTTTTTTAAAATATTCATAACCCAGATGCAACAATGGCAAACAAAACAATCACAATTTCACCTCTGGTTCTAAGCTACGACAAATTAGAAACTCCTTAGTTGCATTATTTGACCTGGAACTGATGAGAACTCTTCTGAGAACAAATTGTGCATTGCTTCCATATCTATGCCCTAGATTGAAAGGCTACTAATTTTCAAACCTTGCTTGTGAAAATTGAAAAGTTCGAGCGCGGAACCATTGATGTAGTTCTTGACATCAAAGAAACCTCTGCAGTCCGGCGAAAATTATCCAGCTGTGGATCACTGCAAAAGAAAGGATATCTCCTGACGCTTTTTTTGGTCTCTCCCGACGCTTTTAAGCGTCGGCGCATTTCCAGCCCACGCATCGTAAAGCGTGGGTCAGGCGTCGGACAGGTGGGAGTGGGTCGGGTTTAACCCGACGCGTCAAAAAAGCGTCGTCGCTCTATGCCGACGCTTTTAAGCGTCGTTCAGTTTATACAAACCCGACGCTTAAAAGCGTCAGGAAAGCCCAAAAGAAATCAAAAGGTTTTTACCGACGCTTTAAAGCGTCGGTAAATCTATTTTTGCCGACGCTTTTTAGCGTCGGCGTAGGCATATAGTTTACCGACGCTTTAAAGCGTCGGCGAAGGCGTGCAACCACTTTTTTTACCAACGCTTTAAAGCGTCGGAATTTTCATTTTTTAAAAAAAATAAAAATACGAAAAAATGGCACCAGCAAAATGGCACCAGCAAAAAATGGCAATTGAGAGGTACTCTCAGCATCACTGGGTTCTGAACTTGTTACAGGACAATACTTAACATCAATATTTAAGGAAGCATACAAGCATTTCTCACCCAGAACTGTTCGTGGGGAAGCAACAGCATCTACCTTTTCCAATGACTGGGAGGAATGAACCACCCATCGTGGGGAAGCTCTGCCAATCAAGGGAATCAAAAATGCTAACGTTTGAAGTAGATTGTCATTAACAGTTATTGTTAGAGTTACAATGATTTTTTTAGGGTGTCAAAGTACAAAACAGTACTTATCAAATTTTGGATTCTTAACCTTGAGCTGTGAACATTTATTTGATCAACATTAGGTATGATAGGTTTGCTATTGTGCTGACAGAAAACGTACTGTGACAGCAAAATATAGGGCCATCAAGTTTCCCTTCTTTTGGTGCTATGTTCTGTTATGTAGCATCAAAATGTCCAAAACCAATTGCACTCGCTTCCTTGGATAGGGAATGAAACTGCAGACTGCTTAAAAAGTGCTTCCAATTTCTGACACTCAATATATAAAATATGTAATTGACATTTCTCTGGACATTTCCATCTTCTGAGCAAATGCATTACTATCTCATAAATATATAGTCCTTTAACCATCCATGATAGCTCCAACACTCTGGCTATCTATGACTTGTTAAGACGCAAGCAAAGGCTCCAAAACAAGCCTCATAATCAGAAACTAGGAGTGCCATAAACTAGATTATCCGATGTTTAACTGCAGTAACTAGATGTCCAATTGGTGGTAAAGGCGCTCTTGTCAACAAGAATTACAACATCTCAACCTGAGAGAACAAGAGAATTGTCATGTTATTAGCATCAGTCATTCCCACAAATTTTCATCATCTTTTCAATTCATGCTTCAAGAAAATGATAAACATCACAAATCCACACTGCTAGCTTCCAAAGAATTCATCCAACCATCAAACCTACGTATTTTGTCTAAAATCAAAATCCCTGTCTACATCAAACATCATTTGGACACATTAAAATTCCTGCCTTTCTACGGTACATAGAAGCCAACTCCAAAACTAATAACTCCTTTTGTTTGACTTTCACAACCAGATTCCAATCCCAAAATTATTCAAAGTCAGATCACTATTTCCTGCATAAGACAAAGAATATTATATGTTTATTGGGGAGAAAAAGAACAGCATGAAAATCAGCTAGATATATTCCTACAAAACAATTAATTGTTGGTCCCAGGCATTTCTTACTTTCAAGATAGAAAAACACTGAGAAAATATGATTTTCCTCCTTGTAATTAAAATTAAAAGCAATAAATTGAATTTTATATAGCTTAGAGGTGGTTTATGAGAAAGTTGACAACATACCCCTCCAAATCCCGTCCGGAAAGGTCCATGAGATGCAACAATATATGGCTGGAAGTAACTGGGCACGGATGAGTTTGCATTAGGAACAAGACCGTATTGCTGAAAGTAAGCAGGTATAGATAAGGAGAAAAACAATGAGAGCCCAACTATGATATTATTTCTGGAGCTTCCTGTCTCACTGTAACGGAGGTTTGACAGGCCCAGAGCAGCAAGCATGGCCCACATAAAGCAAAGAAGAGCAGCAACCATTACATCAGGGATAGAAGCAATAAATCCTCCAACTTTACCTGTATGCATTAGAGACAATCGAGCAACGCATAAGGGCATACATAATTTGTTAAGAAGATAACATTAAAAAAGCAGGAAGAGAGACTATAATAAATTGAAAGAAATATAATACAGTAAGATCACTCCCATCTCAGTTAATTTTCATTCTTCATGAGCAATTTGGTCAGTCAACTGTTGATAATATAAACTGAAAGATAACAGAACCACCGCTTACCAACAAATGATAACAGTATCAGAATGACGGCACCCAACTCAACTGCTCTCCGGCTACCCATTTTGGTTACAGCAATGGTGTGCACATTTTCTGTAAGTGTTGTCGACCCAACTCCTGTTCCCCAGACACCAGCTAAGACACTAGAGACACCTTCCATACCAATTCCCCTGCTGAGTACCCCAGCTGTTGGGGGTCTTGATGCCACCAATAGAGATGATGCATGGTATGAACCAACCTTGAAAAAGAAATGACATGATATTGTTAGAAAAGATGAAAGAAGTTTCTATGTTTCTCTTTTCAAAATTAACATGGTAAGTAGGAGTGGCTTTTATTATCCTAATGCATCAAAATACAACTCCAAACAGAAAAAAGTGGCAAGGCAATAGTCTAACCTCAAGACTCTGAATGGTTCTCATGAAACTCTCTGGTGTTGTATTGGCTATGCTATTATGTTATTGGTGCAAATGTTGAAAGAAAACAGATGAGTTGCTTACACAACAAAGACCCTCAAATGTTGCATTAGGCAATACAAATTAGAGTAGCCAAGAGCTCTTCTGCTTCTGGGATAGCAGCAGAGCTTGGAATCCCACTGACCCACCGAGGTGTTGCAAATAATATTTAAATTCAGATGTAGCCAAGAGCTGAAACTGGAAGGAATCAATATGTAAATGAGAACCTAGTGAGTACCTTCAGCTTACGCAGAGACCCAGAGATTTCCTCTGTCAAAAGAACCTGAAGATGATCAAAGCACATATTAGAGGTTCTAAGCAAAACAGAGGGAAGGACCACAATACATAAGAGTTCCATATGTTTGGAGAACTTAAGAAGCTTCATTACCTTAGGCATTTCAAAGCCAAGTAGCTCAATTTCCCACTGAACATAAGCTCCTCTATGTCTTCCCCATGTTTCCTAGCCCAAAATTTTCAACAAAGTTTCAGTACAGCAAAATGTTATTTGGACGCTAATTTAATATTAACCCTACAATCCATTCTCCTAATCTCAAAACCCTAGCCTTAGGTTTACCTCGTTGAACCCATGATTCAGTAGAAACATAATCGGAACACATTGCCCATCATAACCAACAAATCCAGAATACGAATCAGTACCAAAAGCATTTCCACCAAAACATGGCATGAATTCAGAAAATCAAATAACCCACAGTCCAACGGACAGAGACCAGGCTACCTGTATTCGCCGGTGCAAAACTGCCTGCCAGAAAAGAAAGATAAATCATCCATCAGTCCATGATCAAACAAGAATCTTGGCTAGGGTCTCTATCTCTTCGCTCTAAGTTCAGTTCATCAGGGTCAGGATTCCTCTTTTCTCTGAGGGAGAGAGAGGGAGAGAGAGGAAAAAGAGAGTAGGGACCGGACCTGAAGTTCTCGGCGGTCTTGGGGGCGATGTCGGCGAAGAGCTCCATCTTGATGCGGCCGGCCGGGATGGTGCCGATGGTGACGTCGAAGAAGACGATGGGGTTCTTGGGGTTGGGTGGCCGCTGGTGCCACTCCACCGCCACTAGAAGGCCTGTTCATGAAAGCGGCGGCGAGGGCGAGGAGGCAGGGGAGGGCCTCCGCGACATCGGAGGAGTTGGTGGTGGTGTTGGGGGTGAAGTCGGGGTTGGGAAGGCAGCAGGTGGCGAGGGAGGTGTTGGAGGGGGCAGCGGGGGAGGGGCAGGAGAAGGCAGGGTCGGCCAGGGAGAGGGAGGAGGGGAGGGGGGCGGCGGGGGGAGGGGAGCCGAAGAAGGTGCCGCCGATGGAGATCTGGGCGCGGATCTGGGAGGGATCACCGGCGACCTCGATGGGGTACTTGAGGTCGGGGTTGGGGGAGCCGGAGAAGGAGGTGGCGGAGTCGTTGGGGGTGGAGTAGGGGAAGGAGGAGCCATCGGTGAGGATGGCCGAGGAGGCGGAGACGAGGATCTCGCGGTGGCGGAAGCCGATGAGGAGCTCCCAGGCCTTCAAGTTGGTGGTGCCGGAGTTGAGGATGGTAGCGGTGGCGTTGAAGGCCCAGGCCTGGTCGTTGGGGTCACGGACGAAGGGCCGGAGCCGCTGCCCCCGCTGCTTCTTGAATCTGGAGGGGGTTAGGGAGGGGGGGCGATGATGATGAGAGAGAGAGAGAGAAGACGAGGAATGGACGAGGAATGGGAAGGGGGTTCCGTTTTCTCTTCGATCTCTGGAATGGGTTGAGGGTGGAGGGCGGTGGCCGGGAAAACGGAAAGAGAGAGGGCTCGTTGGGATTCAGGGTGATGGTGGGAATGTTGGCTTTCGACGACGCTTTTTAGCGTCGTCTTAGGCCCAAGACTACACCGACGCTTATTAGCGTCGTCTTTTGCCGACGCTTTTTACAAGCGTCGGCAAATTTTGACGCTATACCAAAAATTGCCGACGTTTGTGAAAAGCGTCGGTAAAACCGACTTTTTCTGTAGTGGATGCACTGCCTAGAGTAGGGAAACCATACTCTAGAAGCGCAATGCCTGTTTTTGGGACGTTCACCACTTCAGCAAATATTATTAAGGTTGCATGGCTATCAGCAGCCCTACATCCTTTTATAACCCACCATAAGGTAGCAAGAGGAATATCTCATATGCATGTATGCCGCCATGAGTGGCTATTTAATACAGTTCATCAGAAGGTGAGAAATCATTTATGTTGTTGTTTATGTCAAGATTTTGGAACTATATCGATTGAATTGGAATCCTAAACCTTTTAGTCAAAGAAAAGATAGTCTACTAAAGCAAGATCGCAGGCGATAATTTCCTCACTAATTCTTCATACAAGGACAATGCTTAGAGATGTACGTTAGTAGAGAAACTTGTGGATTAGACTAGCCACTACAAGAAAATACACTTTCAACGTCCACTTTCGGCGACTAAATGAATAGTGGTCGCTGCAAATAAGGCTATTTGCGACCAACATCCTTGTTAGTTACTGAATGATTGTCCTACACCTACTAAATGCATATTTGGTCGTGGAAAATCAAAACCAAGTTGGCGGGGTGGAGGTAAAACGTTTGGCGACTAAAGTTTGGTGCTATCTGCGACCAACATTCTTGTTAGTTACGGAATAATTATCCTACACCGACTAAATACATATTTAGTCACGGAAAAGCAAAACCAAATTGGCAGGCTCGAGGTAAAATTTTTGGCGACTACATTTTGATCCCTAAAGGTTCCCCTCCAGCGACTAAAAAAAATTTAGTCGCGAAAAGTATGCATGTAGGTGAATTCTGCTTTAACTTTTTTTTTTGGTACCCAAACAAACCCTAATTCCCTATTCCTCTATTCTGCTTTAACTTTTTTTTTTTGGTAAATTCTGCTTTAACTCTGCCTTCACCCGTCGCCTTCACCCATCGCGTTCGCCCGTTCGCCCGTTGCCTCTCCGTTCGC
Source organism: Phoenix dactylifera (assembly GCF_009389715.1). Classification (NCBI taxonomy): domain Eukaryota; kingdom Viridiplantae; phylum Streptophyta; class Magnoliopsida; order Arecales; family Arecaceae; genus Phoenix; species Phoenix dactylifera. The sequence goes on from NW_024069644.1 coordinate 6,405, forward strand.
CGGTTCGCTTGTTCGCCCGTTCGCCCGGCGTCGGCGTTTCAAGGTATGTACTCCTCCGTTATTTGATTTAGCATAGGCCGGGAGGGAGAGGGAGAGGGAGAGGTGGGGGTCCTCCATTGTTTGATTTAGCAGAGGCCGGGAGGGAGAGGGAGAGGGAGAGGGAGAGGTGGGGGTCGTTAGGGGGCTTCTCGTCCTTCGCCGCCACCGCAGCCACCGCGGAGGGCTTCTCCTCCTTCGCCGCCTCCTTCGCCGCCGCCGCAGCCACCGCAGGGCTTCTCCTCCTTCGCTGCCACCGCAGCCACCGTAGCCACCGCGGCCACCGCAGGGCTTCTCATCCTTCGCCGCCGCCGCCGCCGCCGCTGCAGGGCTTCGCCAGGTCCATTCCGGTCAGGCCGGCAGGGAGAGAGAGCGAGGAGGCGAAGGGGATTTGGGGCGAGGGCCTTTTCTTGGCCCGGCAGGGAAAGAGAGCGAGGAGGGATTTGGGGACAATAGTTTTGTTTTGGGTGGAGAGAAAGAGAGGGGAGGGATTTGGTTGGCTTTCATCCCTTCACTTTTTTGGTTTTGGTCTTGGTTTTCCTTCCCTCATGTTACTCCTGATCCAGATGGGCCATCGGGAAGAAAGACAGGAGGATTGGAGATGGACTTCTTAGAGGGTGGAGATTCTTTTAATTGTTTGGGTTGAATGGTTGCCGTGCTGTGATGTAGCTTGGGTATCGAAGGGGAGATGGGAGATGGGAGATGGTGGGATGGGATTTCTTTTAAACTAATTATTTTTCCATGCTTCTATTCAAGAATTATATTAAACTGAAGAGGCTTCTTGTCTATCTTTGTTAGATTCATGCATCTTTGTTGAAATAGTATACTTGACAGCTATCTATTTTCATATCATTTTTTAACTATTTTATACTTATTAAAATTTATTATTATTATAATAAAAAAAAAAGAAAAGGCCTCATTCACTGAATTTGTCTTAGGCCCCCAAATGTATTGGGCCGCCCCTGGTTTTCTGCTGCAAGTTTTTTTTGCAGGGTACAAAAATAAATCTATAAACTAATCAATCTAACTTGATGAAGTACTTTGTAGGTCAGTCAAAATGGACAAGAGTTGGATGACAATAAAAAATAGAATGAAGAGTAAAGAATATAGAGAAGGGGTGAAGTCCTTTATTGAATTTGTGGTGGCAAATTTAGGCTCGGCAAATGATATTTGGTGTCCTTGTGTCGAGTGCATGAATGACAAAAAACAAAGCATTCAAGTTGTCAAGATTCATTTGATGTTGAAAGGAATCTCGCCTTCTTACAAGACTTGGGTGCAACATTCTTGGATTTGGGGATGGGCCGAAGCCCTCTTCATCTTCTTCCACACCTAGTCGTGTGTCACAAGACCATGTTGGGGAGTTGCAGAAACTTAAAGCTGAGATGGAGGAGATGAAGATGGAGCGTGATATAGAGCGTGAGGAGCTGCGGAGGCAATTGGAGCAGGAGAGGAGAGAGCATGAGGAGGAAAAGAAAGAGCGAGAGGAAGAACAGAAGCACATTGCACATCTTACAAGTTTGATGACAGAGTTCTTAAAGGAAAAGACTCAAACGCACAAGTCATCTATCCATCATGATGGGGCCATGTATTCAACTGGTGGTACAAATACTCGTTGGTATGTATTCTCATTTATATTACGTAGGTTATTTAGAGATTTGGACCAAATTAAACGAAATGTCATTGTGAACTTATACTTGAATTTTAGTTTATTATTATTCACATGTGGTTCTTGATTGTGTATTTTTTTTTGCTTTCTCAGATATATGGTGGAGTTATGAGCATGTGAAATCTAGTTTCTGGTACATGGATAGCTTTTGTTCAGATGATCATGGTGGAGTTGTCTACAAGCAGAATCCAGTTTTTGGTATAAGAATATTTTTGTCTACATGATGGTTGTTTGGATGAATAGCAACATCAGATATTTTGGAATTTTTAATTTACATTTTGATGTGTTTGGTGATAATTATCACCTTAACATATGGTATGGATGAAACATTTTGATGTATGGTTAATAGGTATGCTTGACTTTAGACTTATAGATGATGATATTTATAATGAATGATTATGGATTCTCCAACATTGTGCATACTTCTATTTGGATGAGCAAATGTATTGTGCAATATGGATATTGGATAGGCTGTATTGTTTGTACAGGATTTGAAACGAGCCCAAAAATAAATATTAAGCTTATAATTTGAATTGTTAATTAAATACAGGTTAATACTTTCTGCCACCAAAAAATGTTTGTTGCCAATGCATTCCAATACATTCTGCGACCAAACTATTGGTGGGGGAAGATAGACATTCAGTGACCATTTTTTTGGTAGCGGAAGACAAACCTTCCACGACCAACTACTTGGTTGAAATTAGCGACAACAGATTTGGTCGCTGATAATTTTCTTCGGCAACTAAACGTTGGTCATTGTTGGTGTACCTTAGGTGACCACACAATATTAGTCGCCAAAACTTTTCAGTGACTAGGGTTCGGCGACGAAGGGTATGCTAGTCGCGAAAAGGTTTCGACGACCAAATATGGTTATTCGGCGACTAGAATCTTAGTCGCTGAAAGTGTATTTTCTTGTAGTGAGCATGGAAAGAACATAAGGGTTTGGTCCTTCACATTCCTTGTGACGAAGCTTGCCACCTACAAATTCCCATTGCAATAGCCTGGCACGATTGGCTTAGCCTGCCAAATTGATTTCAGCCTACTTGATATAAGCTCAATCTCACTTGTATTGAGCATTAAGTTGGACTCGAGCTATGCATGTTAAACTACATGTCTCATAATGGAGGGTAACCCTAAGAAATTCGATCATCTAGCCCAATTAGCTCAATGAGCATCCTTACTAGGTTTTATGGGGCTAATTTACTAGAATTCGGCCAAAAGCAATTTTTTCTATGAACATATGTTGCTCCTAAGCTATACATTTGAAAAGGTGGGGGATAGAATGGTGCAAATTTTAGGCCGAGCAAAAAATTGGGCTTAATTTATGACAGCAGATTCAGCTGGATATGTTCAGAGAAGCTGCTTGATTCTCATCTCAAACTTGGAAATAACCTCGCAACATTGGCGTCACATGTTGAGAGATGTTGATCTATCTTTTAAAAAAAGGCTGACTCATATTAGGATACAAAGCTTATATAGTTGCGCATTAAAGAAACAAAAATCCTTCAAATTACTTATTAGATTGTTTAGCTTGTTGAATAGTTTAACGGAACTACTTATAGACTACTATTTTTTATAAATAGTATTTTTCTTTTTTACAATTTTTTTATAAATAATTTTTATAAACTCCTATTTTTTTAATAAAGGTCCAGTTTCTCCCTTCATAAATAATAATAATAATAATTTGTTACAGCAAGCGTAGGCTTCCGTACAGCGTGAAGACTCTCTGCGGCCCCCACCGGACGAATCAATCCTTAAGAAGCCACAGTGTCCTCAGTACGAACAAAAATCATATGGTGCGCGCACCATACTAGATTGTATGGTACGCACTCCTATTTCGGCCACGTCCAAGTATGGTACGCGAATCTCAAAAAAAAAACAGAAGTCCCCCACACTCTGCCTCGAGTCCCCGCAGCGCCCCACGTTTCTAAGTGCCCCCCACCCTCTCAATTCCCAAAATACGCAACCCACGTTCCCGACTAACCCCCATATTTTCCCTTCCCAAAATGCACCCCGTTACCATTTTCTCCTTTATTTAAACCGGCATCTCCTCCCATCCCTTCCTCTGTTCCAAGGAGAAATAATTATACCACCATATCCTCTTTCTTTCTTGTGTCCCCATATCAAGAAGAGAGGCTATTCATATCCTCTTTCTTCTTCGTCAAGCTTTCCCTTCTATCCAATTCTTCATCAAGCCATCTCTCCAACCCATCTCTCCCATCCTTCTCTCCTCGAGTTCCTTTCTCCTCCAAATTTTTCTTTTTTAAGATCTTTGTATCTAAGAGCTCATTGAATCTGAGGAATGGTATGTATATAATTTTTTATGTTAGAAAAAAGTAAAAAGTTTTTTTATCATTTTGTTAATTTTTTTCTTCTCTTTTTTTCATAAATTATGCTAGGAAAAAGTTGGAAGAGTACTCAAAAGATGAGATTTCAAGTTCTAGTACAAGTCCCATTCGGGATACCAAGCTCTCCTCACCAAAAGCTATGGTATTAGTTTAAATATATTTCTATGTTTCATCTCTTATTTGCAATGCAAAATTATATTACTTTATGTAAGCCGATATCCGCATATTACATTGTACTTATGCTAGTACATACAACATATTCAAATAATACATACTTATACCTAGTTGAAATAATATAATAAGAATAACTGCATGCATAATTTTTCTGATATAGATATAATATCAGTTAAGTTCACTATAATTATTGATGTACTACTTTTGAATGCATTACCATAGTTATTTTTTATCTTGAAGAACATGACATATTATTTTTTCTGTATTATTTGATGTTGATAGATATCCATTCAAGATGAAAGTTCATTGCAAAAGATAGTTGTTGGTTCATATTCAAACCCAAAAGTTGGTATGTTGTTTACTTTTGAAGAAGAAGCATATGAATTTTATAACTCATATGTGAAGAGAGTTAGTTTTAGTGTTTGCAAGGGTCACCGTAGGATCAGAAAGGATGGAAGCATACAGAGTAGAACATTTTTGTGCAATAAAGAAGATACTCATGGTTCTCATCCTACACATATAACTAAGAAACCACGAGCGATCGAGAGAATTAATTGCATGGCTCGTGTTGAATTCAAAATTGATCGTAAAAATTTATGGGGTGTGAGTAAAATTATCATTGATCATAATCATCCTCTAACAAGTCCTGGCAAGGCATATATGCTAAGGTCGCATCGCAAACTACTTTCTGTTCATATGATGGTTATTGATCAGATGGAAAAAACTGGAGTGAATCCTTCACAAGCTTACAATTTTTTTGCCGAAGGATCCCAAGGTGTTGAACATGTCGGCTTTACAAGAGTTGATTACTCTAACTATTTGCATACAAAGAGAACGAGACTACTTAACGTTGGAGATGCACAAATTCTCTTGGATTATTTGAAGAACTGGCAGTCAGAAGATCCTTCATTTTATTATGCTATACAGGTCGATGAAATAGGGCAATTGGCTAATTTCTTTTGGGTGGATGGGAGATCAATTATGGACTATGCATATTTTGGGGATGTGGTTTCATTTGATACTACTTTTAAGACAAATAAATATGAAATGCCCTTTGCTGCACTTCTTGGTATTAATCATCATAAGCAAACGATTATGTTTGGGGCAGCTTTATTATTTGATGAAACAATTGATTCATTTGTTTGGTTGTTTAAAACGTTTTTAGCTGCCATGTCAGGAAAACAACCTAAAACAGTCTTCACAGATCAATGTGCCGCCATGTCTAGGGCGATCAAAATAGCCTTACCCAATACATGCCACCGTCTATGTTTATGGCATATATTTCAAAATGCTGCAAAAAATCTTTCTCATATATATTCTAGTCATCCTGGATTTCAAGTCGAGTTCAAAGCTTGCATATATGAATGCCGCACTGTGGAGTATTTTCAATCACAATGGAAAAGCTTAGTTAAAAAATATAAACTATCGATGGATGAATGAATTGTATGAATTACGTGAGAAATGGGCTTCAGTATATCGTCGAAAGTCCTTTTGTGCTGATATGACAACGACACAACGAAGTGAGAGTATGAATGGCCACTTCAAAAGCTTCTTTTGCAAAAAATTATCTCTTTCAATGTTTATAGAAAGGTATCAGAAAGCAGTAGGTCTATTTCGAGAGAAGGGATTATATGAAGATTTTAAATCAAGACAAACAAAACCAGTTGTTTATGTTCCCGGACTGCCTATGTTACTTGAAGCAGTTGAAAAATATACAAGACATGTTTATAGTGATTTCGAAGAGGAGTTCAAGAGCCAACTTGCATGTCTTTGTGAATGTACAGGATGTGAGGGTGGCAAATACACTTATAAGATTACTCTATCAGATGGTTGTTATCCTGGTTTTGTTGAATTTAATTCGCTTGATATCTCAGTTAAATGTAGCTATTTAAAATTTGAGAGGATGGGCATTTTATGTTTGCATGCACTGAAGGTTCTTCATCATAATAATATTCTTCATTTGCCATCTAAATATATACTAAAACGATGGACTAAGTATGCAAAAGATGGAGCATTCTCAAACAGTCATCAACCAGGGGTCCATTCAGATGACAAGGAAACATTGGCTTTATTACCCAAAGTGACAAGCCAAGAGGGAGGGGGGGTGAATTGGTTCTTCTAAATTTTTGGTTTCTCAATTGAATTGTTAGAAGATTGAATCGATTAGTTAATACTAATTAAGTACGTGTAGTGAAAATAGAAAGACACACAAGGCAAACACACAAGAAATATAGTGGTTTGGTGCTCTCCTAAGCACCTACGTCCACTCCCCAAGCGTCCCCTTGGAAATTCACTATAATCCCACGGATTACAGTAGGATTGATTTTCGGGCTCACAATCAAAAATCTTTACACTTTAGTTTTCCGGGATCACCAAAAACCTATGTTGGTTTTACGGGCTCACCAACAAACCTTCATCGTTGGTTTTATGGGTTCACCAACAAACCTACACCGTTGGTTTTACGGGCTCACCAACAAACCTTACAAAGTGATTAAGAAGAAGAAAGTTGAAACTCCTAGATGAGCAAATATAACAATTTGTTAGCATCCCACATATGCCATGAAAATTTCGAAATAATTTTCAGATTGCAGCGGAAAAACATATGCGGGATCCGTTCATCGCATGAACGTGTTTTAAAACCTTTCGTTTGTAGATAGATTAGAATTAAATTATTTTAAACCATTTTAAAATCATTAAGAAGATCAGATCTTCACCTTGTGCGGGTAGATGGTCTCCGCAAATCTGATTTACGTGGTATTTGATCAAGGCTCAGTGGAAGCCGCACACGCGTCCGGCCTCTACAGGTATCCACACGAAGTACTGACTCGATCGAAGCCTTTGGATCTCACCAGGGTGCTAGCTCCCTTGCAGAGATGGCTATGGATGGCTGAAGTCCTCTCCTTTGAATCAACCTTTGATTGGCTTGAGAGGAAGAAGAAGAAGGATGGATTTAGGAAGAAGAAAACAAGACCCGCAGCCTTTCTCTTTTTCTTCTTTTTTGGAACCAAGATGAAGAAGGAAGAGGGCGTCCCAAGCTTTTCTTTTTCTTCTCTTGATTGTGGCTCAAAGGAGGAAGATGGAGGAGGGTGCTCACGGCTGGAATGAGGAAAAAAACATTCATTTTTTTCGAAATTCCATGCTCCCTTTTAATTAGTTAAGAGATAAGGATGAGTTCCTATTTTTTAGGAACTCATCTTTATCTCTTCTTTTGGCTAACAAGGAGGGGCGTGCGCCCCTCCTCTTTCTCCCACGCACACCCCAAGGGGAGGGGCGTGGGCCCCTCCCTCAAGTTCATTTAAATCTGCTATTTAAATAAATTAAAGGGGGTTTTAATTTGGGTCCATTGCATGAGTCCAATCCTAGTCAAAATAGGATTTTTATGAACCCATTTCAATTTCCTCCAATTCCTAATCCAATTAGAATTTAATTGAGCCATGAATCTATTGAACTCTTCAATCCTAATCCAATTAGGAGTCATGAAATTAATTAGATTAAATTTAAAATTAATTAGGACTTAAGAAAATTCTAATCTAATCAGGACTTGTTCAATTTTCAGCCCTAAGACAATTTGGACTTTAGAAATTCTATTCCAAATAGGATTCTAATTTAATTTGAAATCCTAATCCAATTAGGACTCCGAAGATCCTACTCCAAGTAGGCCTCATGATCAAGTCCAATTAATTAAATCCAATTAATTAAATTAAATTGCAATCCGATTGCAATTATTCCTTCTTCTAACCGCTAACTCTTAGCGGGTTTTTATTTATCAATCTAATTGATTATTTGTGATTCCTAATCACATTCAACCATTGGATCGGTCAATACCTCTAATGTGTGTGACCCCATAGGTTCCATTCTGACTGGTAGTGAGATATATTGCGATCTCTATCACAATATCATTGAAAACTCCTTTCAATGGGTTGAAACAATTTCAACTCAACTCACCGGGGATTATCGACCATCGAGATGATCCCTGTGAGTCTCACCATCCACCAGTGACACCTAGCAGTATGTAGTGGCCACCCAGCAGAATAGAATGATGAACCTCTAGGTGCAGTTATCGTATGATACAGTCCTTCTATCATGGATCCCTACAGATCGGAGGTCATGGAAAACTCGTCAAACCCCGTCGTCTGTCATATGTCTAGATTTATTTGACTTGAGTTCGATAGTGAAAAACTCTTTCTCCACTTTATATTTCTGCCCTGGCCAAGGTCTTAGAACTCAGTCTAACAAATCACATAGGATCACTCCTCTTCTATCAAGGTCGATAGATTCCATGTAAGTGCATACCCTACTCCTACAGTAAACTTACTGCAGCCAATCTACACTACAAGGACCCATATGGCTAGAGACCATGTATACGTATAGTCAAACTACAATAACCTCACTGTGAGTAGCCGAAGCACCGCAGGTCAAAGGACCAGTCATACTACTGCAACATCAAGCAAGTCACTGACGAGTGGATAGACATCCAAGTGACTTCTTGTCTTGGTCACGCTCAGTACCCTTGTTCTCTAACAAGCACCTGCACTATCACTTCAGTGTCCCTACACTGTGGACTCGAGTCTCGTCCATCCAGAAGAAAAGTGATCTGTGCACTGATCGGATCGATCACCGTCCTCGTGATGATCCATTGATCAGGAGCATTTAGAAATTAATCACCAATGATACATGGCTCAAATTCTCAACTCTTGAGAATATGTATCATCATCTTATTAATTCCTTGGACGATTCATAGACACATAAATAATATGAATGAAAAAGATGCCCATTTATTATTCAATAATAATAAAGTCAAGTACAAATTTATGTCCTAGAATTAATAATGTGTCCGCCAGATTGGCTTCTAGGGCATACATCTAACAATCTCCCACTTGCACTAAAGCCAATCCGACATATATCTAAGTCCCATCTTCTCAAGGTGGGCTTCTGTCTTCTGCTTATTTAACTGCTTAGTGAGCGGGTCTGCCACGTTGTCCGCGGAGTCTACTCTCTGCACCTCGACATATTTCTTCTCGAGGTATTCGCGTATGAGGTGAAAGCACCGCTCTATGTGCTTGGACTTCTGATGAGACCTTGGCTCCTTAGCAAGAGCTATGGCGCCATTATTATCGCAGTAGAGTGTGATGGCATCCGATGGCATTACATCTAGCTCTGCAATGAATTTGTTGAACCAGAAGGCTTCCTTTGCAGCTTCAGAGGCGGCGATATACTCAGCTTCCATGGTAGAATCAGCAATGATCGGTTGTTTGGAACTCTTCCAATTTACCGTACCACCATTGCACAAGAACACATATCCAGATGTAGACTTTCTATCATCAATATCAGTCATAAAGTCTGAATCTGTGTATCCTTCTACCTTTAACTCTGATGATCCTCCAAAAACCAAGAACAAATCTTTAGTTCTTCTCAAGTACTTAAGAATGTTCTTCACAGCTGTCCAGTGCTCTTCACATGGATTCGACTGATATCTGCTAGTGACACTCATAGCAAGGGCTATATCAGGTCGTGTACACAGCATGGCATACATGAGGCTTCCTATTGCAGAAGCATAAGGAATTCTGCTCATGCGTTGAGTCTCTTCAGATGTGTTGGGGCACATCTTTTTGGAGAGATGAATCCCATGTCTTAGGGGTAATAGACCCCTCTTGGAGTTTTCCATACTGAACCTCTTCAGTACCTCCTCTATGTACATCTTCTGTGATAGGCCAAGCATCCTTTTAGATCTATCCCTATAGACCTTTATCCCCAAAATGTAGGATGCTTCCCCAAGGTCTTTCATGGAGAACTCTTTTGATAACCAGACCTTGACCGAGGTTAGCATAGGAATATCATTTCCTATCAGGAGGATGTCATCCACGTACAGTACGAGGAACACGACAGCACTCCCACTAACCTTCTTGTAAACACACGGTTCCTCTTCGTTCTTGATGAACTCAAACAATTTGATCGCATCATTAAAACGAGTGTTCCAACTCCGAGATGCTTGCTTTAGTCCATAGATGGACCTTTGCAGCTTGCAGACTTTGTGATCACCATCACTGGAAGTGAAACCCAAAGGCTGCTCCATATAGATATCTTCATCAAGATATCCATTCAGGAAAGCAGTTTTCACATCCATCTGCCATATTTCATAATCATGAAATGCTGCAATGGCAAGCAATGTTCGAATGGATTTCAGCATGGCTACAGGTGAAAAGGTCTCCTGATAGTCAATGCCTTCGCGCTGACTATAGGTTTCTACTAGCCTTGCCTTATAGGTTTCTACCTTTCCATCCGAACCTATCTTCCTTTTATAGATCCATTTACATCCAATAGGTACTATACCTTCCGGTGGATCTACTAAGGTCCAAACTTGGTTGGAATACATGGAGTCTATCTCTGACTTCATGGCTTCCAGCCATTTCTCGGAATCGATATCAGATATCGCTTCGTTGTAGGTATTGGGATCTTGTATATGTTCCCTATCTCCCATGAGGAACATTTCCTCTGTATCCTCTACTAGTATACCTAAGTATCTATCGGGAGGATGGGAGACCCTACTTGATCTACGAGGTGGAGGAGGTACAACGTGTACTGGCTCTGTATGAATAGGTTCTATAGGATCCATGACTCGTTGCTTTTCAGAGACTCTCTCTTCAAGCTCAATTTTTCTCCCACTGTCTCTATCAAGGATAAACTGTTTTTCCAAGAAGACGGCATGTCAGCTCACAAACACATTGTGATCCTCTGAGACGTAAAAATTGTATCCTAATAACTCTTTAGGATATCCAATGAAACGAGCACTTATGGTCCTAGACTCTAACTTGTCCGCTTGTAGTCGCTTGACGTGGGCCGGACATCCCCAAATCTTGAGATGACCAAGACTCGGCTTCTTACCATGCCATATCTCATACGGTGTGGTAGGAACGGATTTAGAGGAAACTCTATTCAATAAATAAATTGCGGATAATAAGGCATCTCCCCAAAGAAATATAGGTAGATCAGTGAAGCTCATCATGGATCGGACCATATCCAATAGAGTCCGATTCCTCCTCTCTGACACCCCGTTGAGTTGAGGTGTACCCGGAGGCGTCCATTGTGAGACTATGCCATTCTCCTTGAGATAGTCCCGGAATTCTCCACTAAGGTATTCTCCTCCTTGATCTGATCGAAGAACCTTAAGGGTTTTTCCAGTCTGTTTTTCTACTTCATTTCTGAACTCTTTGAACTTTTCAAAAGACTCAGATTTGTATCTCATAAGATACACATACCCATATCATGAATAGTCATCGGTAACGGTAATGAAGTATGAATAACGACCCCTGGCTAGCACATCGAATGGGCCACACACATCAGTGTGTACCAAGGTAAGTATTTCAGTGGTCCTCTCCCCATGTCCTACAAAAGGTAATCTAGCCATTTTTCCTTGAAGACAGGACTCACAAACTGGATATGACTCGGAAGTCAATGGGCCAAGAAGCCCATCTTTCTCCATTTTGTTCATTCTGTCCTCTCCAATATGGCCAAGCCTGAGGTGCCACAAATACTTCTGGTTTATCTCATCTCTGGATCTTTTAGATCCTATGGCATCCACTACTTGCTCAGACACATTCACAGATACATCAATATGCAAGTGATAAAGACTGTCAATCATGAAACCACGTGCAACTAATTTATTTTCGAGATAAATAGAACAGCAGTCTTTGTCAAAGGTCAAAACATGACCATCCTGTGCTAAACACGAAACAGAAATCAAATTCCTGCTAGCAGCAGGGACATAATAACAGTCTCTAAGCAATAAACTAAATCCATACGGTAATCGCAGAGGGTAGGTGCCCACAGCTACAGCAGCAACTCTTGCCCCGTTGCCAACCCGAAGGGTCACTGCACCTTCCGCCAGCCTCCTACTTTCCTTTAGACCCTGCATAGTAGTGCACAAATGAGCACTAGAACCAGAATCTATAACCCAACTAGAAGTAGAAGAAACCGTAAGGTTAGTTTCAATCACGAGCAAGTCTAGCATACCTTCAGAAGGTGTGTCCTTTTTGTTCTTCAGGCTCTCGAGGTATGAAGGGCAGTTCCTTTTCCAGTGGCTGTTGACGTTGCAGTGGAAACATTTTCCTTTGTCATCAGCCCTTTTCTTATGAACTTCCTTCTTAGGCTTCTTGTCTTTCTTTTGCTTCTTAGCAGGCTTCTTTTTCTTCCAAGTAGACTTTCTCTTGGAACCAGAAGTCAGCTCAGCAGCCAGAACAGAGCCCCTTGAACCTTTCAAGGCCCCTTCAGCAGTTACCAACATATTCAACAATTCGGTCTTTGTGCATTCAATTTTATTCATATGGTAGTTTACTATAAACTGACCAAATAAATCAGGAAGGGATTGCAGGATCAGATCTATCTGCAGTTCCTTATGCATGGACATACTGAGCTTCTCAAGCTCCTCGAGGTCCTTGATCATAGTCAAACAGTGATCGTGGACAGACTGCCCCTCACGCATCTTTGCCTTGAAGAGCCTCTTGGACACTTCAAAGCGTGCAGTGCGGCTCTGCTCACCATACAACTCTTGAAGATGAGCCAGTATTTCCCTAGCAGTCTTTATGTTCTCATGCTGGCATTGAAGTTCATTAGTCATGGATGTCATGATATAGCACTTGACCCTAATGTCGTCATCAGTCCACTTCTGATGTGTCTCACGCTGATTATCAGTAGGACGTGCTGGTAGCCTAGGGATATCATTCTCGAGCATATACCCTATTTTCTCACAATTCAGAACAATTTTCAGGTTCCTAAGCCAGTCTTTATAGTTGGTTCCGGTCAGTCTGTTGGTCTCAAGGATTCGGGTCAAAGGGTTTGAAGCTGACATTGTGATCTGTAGAGAGTAAAGATTCTAGTTAGACTTTGTACTTGAACTTAATTTGTTCTAGGGACTTTTAAAACAAATATGCTCCCACTATTTTCTCGAATCCCTCATACTCCCCTGATGGAGAAACGAAAACCCTACGCGACTAGAATTTCTAGTGGGTACTGCGGTCTCACCGATTTACATGCCGCCTCACCTAACAGTTATTGGTGACATATAAATGGATGAGTGTACAACTCTTGTACAATGCTTCTCAAGCATATTGCAGTGGTACTTGGTCTCTAAGTGATGAAGACCTCACCTAACAGTTATTGGTCCCATTACTTAGTTAAGTCAGACCCACCGTATAACCGCGGAAATAAAGTCGTCATTGGGTCCTCACCTAACAGTTATTGGTGCCCAACCCCACCTTTACCCCACAACATCTCATGTCTAATAGAGAGGTCCAGTCCCCCGATGCAACTTGCCCACTGTGTCCAGCCGAGACAAATCAACACCGAAAAGACCTTAGCAGCTCTACTATGGTGGAAGACCTATGGACTTAATATTGCATAATCAAGTCTTAGTGTTTGCAACTTGAGTTTTTCATAAGAGGTAATCGAACAATTGGCCAGGTAAGTAGGTGGGAGGCTCCCCTTACTCAGAGAGTAAGGTCCTAATTAAGTAACCACCTTATAGGCTTGCCTAGACACCAATTAGATCAATTAATCTAATATGACTAACTCATGTTGGTTCACCCTCGACTGATTAGGGAGGTTTCGATTTAGGTCTCGCTCGATCGCGTATTCACATCTCATGCAAATATAAGTTGATAAGTGCTGATTAATCTATAATTTAATATTCTTTTTCCAGCACATGTCAACGTTCTTAAACGGATAACTACTTATTTTACTACAAAATAGAACAATCTTTGAAATAAATTTAAAATATGATAAGAAATAAATAATTCACATGTCCTCGCCTTCCGAGCATACCAGCCAGCACATTTCAGTTCAATAACACTGCGTTCGAGCCCAATGCCCAACTGACATGCATGCACCCAAGCACTGTCCACCGTCCGTGGCTCCCCAAGTGATCCAACGGTTCAGAAATTCCCGTCTCCGCATCATGTTTCCAAACTAAGCAAAATAAGGGAGACCTTTTAAATCCATATATGCCCATTTTTCCGTTAAAATAGAGCAAGAAAAAGAGTTTTTCCCCAAATGCTGAAAACACTGTTCATATGAACAGTGTTCCGAGATGGCACTGTTCATATGAACAGTGTCCCGTAAAAACACTGTTCATATGAACAGTGGGAAATAATATAATATATAAAAAAATAAATAAATAAAATTGTTTCACTGTTTATCTCCTTCCTCCCTCTATCTATTCTTCCCATGATCTCGCCTCACAGAGCGCCGCGCTGCCCGTTCCATCCACGAGTCCCACGCGGTGCAGCCAGATCCAGATCCTCCGCCTCCTCTTCCGCCCGTGACGCCTCCGGCGTCTCCCCATCGATCCCGCGGCCAGCCCTCTTCCCAGCAGCTGTGATTTAGCCTTCACCGCGATCCCAGCCGACTGCATTCAACGAGCCGGTAACCCAGCTCCTTCCGGATCGGCACCCGCTTCGAGCTCCATCTTCGCCCGAGATCATTCCCAACATCACGCCCTCCTCCTCTCTCGGGATCCATCGCTGCTGGTCTTCGGCGAGCTATAAGAGGAAGACGAAGAAGGGAGAGCGGGGGGGAGAGAGCTCGGTTCAACAGAAAAACAGGGGAGGCCCCCTGTTTCAGTGAAAAGAAGAAGAAAGCCGAGAGGGAGATGAAGAAATAAAATAAAAAAAGAGAGAAGAGAGATAGGCTGGGAGCGGAAGGGAGTGAAGAGCAATTTTTTATGAAGATGGGAGGACTTCCGGCCACCATGAGCAGCTAAGCCTCGGTTTAGGGGTTTGATGAAGCCATAGAGGAGTATTCGTTTCATTTTTATTGATTTGAGTTTGTATTGTAAGATAGGTTGCATGATGAAGAATTTATCAATTGATCTTATGATTTATCCAATTTATGTGAATCATTTATCTTGCATAAAATATTTTATATAGATTGATCTATTTCATCGAATCCAACACCTGTGGTTTGGAGGAGATATTCATGTGACATCGATTTCATGTTTAATGACTTAATGATCAGATGCATCATGCTAGGTTAGACAGGTCATGCTTATCGTTAGAGTAGATGGTTTGTGCTAGACTTAGATGATTCATGCTGGGAATTAGTTATAATTTTCTTTTGTGATTGCTTTGGCTTGTAGTCGGAAGCAATCAAGTCTTACATACAACTCAATCATTGAAAAGCGTCACGGATATAAATCTATCGGTGGAATCTAGCCCTAAACACCTCTCTCCATAGATAATTCATACTACTACACCCATATTAATTCTTAGTTTTTATCATTTACTCTAGCTTATCCCCTTTGAAGTAATTATTTAATTAGGAAAAATAACTTGTCTCCAATCCCTGTGGACCGACACCCGTAATCACTATCCTACAGGATACGTGCTATTGCGTGGTTTATTTTTGAAATTGAAATAACCGATCAATTTTTGGCGCCGTTGCCGGGGATTGCTAGCATAGTTATTTTTCTTATTAAAAAAAATTATTTAAAAATTAAAAAAAATTCTTTAAAAAATTTTTTCTATTATTGTTACTTTTCTTATCTTCTTTTTCTCCCTTACTAATTTTTATTTATATTATTTGATCAGGAATCGAGGAAAAAAATCTGGGATGATTAAAAGGAGAACTGCCGGAAAAGAAATGCTGTAGAGGTTTAAAAAAAATTAAATTGCTGGGGAAATTCCCTTTGGTAACCTCTAAACTTTTTTTATTTAAATTAATTATTGGTTTGAAATTTTGTGGTGATTGTTTGATTTTAATTATAGCAAAATTGTGAATGCATGCTTGATACACATACATAAATCAATTTGCACATAGTAAGGGCAATCACCCCAACAAGATAAGAGCCGGATTTCATCACCGGACTCTTGCCCAACTTAGGTGAACTCAATCTCACATAGTGTCATCTTTAATTAAAATCAATTAGACGTTGGCTCCTAGGGACATTCGAGCTCAATAGGACGAAGATCACCAAAAGTTGCACCAATTTCGCTCTGTGGCTTAGTTGATGTTTAGGCAAGCTTTGTCCCTATAAGGGAGACAGTTCATCTGTTCGAGGCAAGTGGGTTTTAAGTGGGACCTTTGCGAACGCATCGTGACCCCTCCACTTACCTGGGAGCTTACTTGGTCAACTCGGTTCATTAGACCGGATTGGAGGCTTAGGTGCCCTCTTCAAACCAGTTAGGAGCTGTCTAGTGATTTTAGGTCAAAGACTAGGATTGATATGCTTTTCTCTTTTATTGCATGCTTGATTGATCGAGTACTAGTGTATGCACGGTAGTCGTTCTAGAGTACAAAACCTATTACCTTTTGACCCTGAAATAGAACGAACCCTTAGGAACATTCGAGCTAAGATCAAAACATTAGGATCATCCCCACCTCTTAAGATGGCTGAAGAACAACCCAAACTCCTGAGGGAATACTTTACTCCCACTATTTACACTTCCCCATCTTGCATTCGATTACCTGAGGTAGCAGCTGTACAATATGAAATAAAGTCTAGTGTGATCCAAATGCTTCCATCTTTTTATGGGCTCACCAATGAAGATCCATATAAACACCTAGATGAATTCCTTGAAATTTGCACCACTGTCAAGATTCAGAATTTTACTGATGATGCTCTGAAACTTAGATTATTCCCCTTCTCCCTTAAAGATAGAGCCAAACAATGGCTGAATTCTTTAGAAGCTAACTCAATTCGTTCTTGGGATCAAATGCAACAAGAATTCCTTAAAAAATACTTTCCCATAGGAAGAACGAACCAGTTTAGACGTGCCATTACAAGCTTCTCCCAAACTGAGGGAGAAGAATTTCATGAAACTTGGGAGAGATTTAGGGACCTAATCTGTAAATGCCCTCATCATCAAATACCTAAGTGGCAACTAGTGCAATGTTTTTATGACGGATTGACAGAACGAAACCCGTCAGATGATCGATGCTGCATGCGGGGGCACTTTTATGCTTCAAAATGAGCATGAAGCATGGAAATTATTTGAAAATCTTAATGAAAACTCCCTCCACCATGCTTCATGTTCTCGTCAAGCACCCCCGAGTTCTCAAAGAAAAGGGACAATTTGTGAAATAAGTCATTCTATGGACCTGTCTAGCAAGGTAGATGCATTGTCCCATAAGATTGACCAACTGATGATAGGTGGGCATTACATGAACTCTTCCCAAGCACAAGTGTGTACTATTTATTCTAGCCCATCCCACCCTATTCATGAGTGCCCCTCAGCACCCCAATATCCCGAACTCGTGCAAGAACACATCAACGCTGCTCAAACACAGCCCAGACCGGGTAATGACCCATTTTCCAATACATATAACCCGGGATGGCGAAATCATCCAAATTTTTCTTGGAAGCAGCAAGCTTCGAACACAGCCCAACCCTATTCCCAAAATTTTCAAAATTCTCAGAATTTTCAAACCCAACAAAATATTCATCCCTACCGTCCCTCGACTCAATTTCAACACACTCCTCCTCCACCCCAAAGAAACACAGCCTTTGAGGAGAAAGTGTTGAACGCCCTTCAAGGTTTGGAAACCATTACACAATTAGTGCACTCTCATACGCAATCAATCGCCAAGCTAGAATCCCAAATGGGTCAACTAGCTAATGCACTAAACAAGCGAGAGGAAGGAAAGCTTCCAAGCCAACCACTAAGTAATCCTAGGGGACAATACATGGCTCAAGAAAATCAACTAAATGCAATTCATCATGAACAAGCCAATGCTTTGACTACCCTAAGGAGTGGACGTGTAGTAGACAATAAGATTGGAGAGGACAACAATAAGGAAGATGAAGAAGAGGATAGAAATGTGTCAAATGAAAAACCTTCTTCTTCTTCTTCACCTAGTCCACCTTCTGCCAAAACTCATATCCCAAAGACCCCATATCCTGAAGCTCTTAATTCACCCTCTCCCTTTGGCAAAAAAGGAACTTCACTAGAGGAAATAATGGAGGTTTTCAAACAAGTGAAAATCAACCTTCCGCTTCTTGATGCTATTAGACAAATTCCCTCCTATGCCAAATTCCTCAAAGACCTTTGTACACAAAAGCGAAAATCTAGGACACATGTGCCTAAAAAGGTCTTCCTAACTGATCAAGTGAGTTCTATTCTCCAACACAACACCCCTCCGAAATTCAAAGATCCTGGTGCTCCCACCATCTCCTGTGTCTTAGGAAATAATTTCATTGATCGAGCACTCTTAGATCTAGGGGCAAGTGTCAACCTTTTACCTTATTCAGTTTATGAGAAACTTGGGTTAGGTGAGTTAAAACCAACCTCGGTATCCCTTCAATTGGCTGATCGATCTGTAAAAACACCACGTGGGATAATTGAAGATGTTCTTGTCAAGGTAGACAAATTCTATTTTCTAGTAGATTTCATTGTCCTTGATATGGAACATGAACCTAATCCTAAGAAACAAATCCCCGTTATCCTTGGGCGGCCCTTTTTAGCAACAGCCAATGCGTGCATCAATTGTAGAACAGGGGTAATGAACATATCATTTGGGAATATGAAGGTAAAATTAAATGTGTTCAATGCGGCCGACCAACCCGCAAGAAAAATTGAGTGTTTTATGATAGACAAAATAGATGACCTCATAGAAGGAGATGCAAAAACTATCTCACTATGTCTGGCTGAAAACAATAAACTTAGCGCTTGTTGGTAGGCAACCCAATTCTCTTAGATTATTTCTTAACATTGAGGACAATGTTAGGTTTAGGTTTGGGGGTATTCATCTTGATTTTCATCCAAAAAAAATAAAAAATAAAAAATAAAAAATAATAATTAAAAAAAATTATTTTTTTAAAAAGAAAAAAAATAAAAATATTTTTTTTTAAAAAAAATGTGTTTATTTTCATTTTTTATAAAATAATAAAAAAAGTTATTAAAAAAAGTTTTTGTTAAAAAAAAAAAACCCTAATTTATATACATTTATGCGAGAATGATAAACACACAAGGTATATAAAATCTAAAAAGCCCAATGACTAGTGGGAAGTAATACAAATTTAAGTTCTTTTTATTAAGTCTCTCTTAAGGAGTTGTAAGCTAATTAATACTTTGGAATTTCACTACACACTGGCCGACTCTTCTAAGGTCTAGGCTCGACATTATGTTGAGAGTATAGTAGCAACCTTGGACCCTGATGAATCATACTTATCTAATCCAAAAAAAAAAAAAATCATCAATAAAAAAGGATTTAGTCAGGAACATCGAAAAGGGCTACCTATTGTCAAAGGTTAAATGGGCTTGTGATGAGGACTCCGAGCATAAGTCCGTAAGGGAGTCTTGATGCCTGACACCTTGTGCCAACTGGTGTGAGAGTTGTCGACTGATTGCTCGTTACACGGAGAAATCACCACAAGAGTAAAAGTGCACAATTTATATATCTTTCTTTAAAAAAAAAAAGAAAAAAATGTTGTATTGACCGAAAAGACAATAGTGTGAAAGCCGTCGTTGTAAAAATTCGAGTAAACTGGAATATTACAGATAAAGCCCGTGAGGTACTAAAGTAAACATCCACAACTCTCGAAATCCTGCAGATAAGATGATTTTGAATCAGTGAGTAGGTCTTTTCGACCAATCCTTGGAAACTACTAGTATTAACAATATTTTGGAGATCCGAACCCTTAGCTTGTGTACGGTCCAGATTTCACCGAGCACTCCAGTATAAATAAGTCTTACAACTCCCTAAACGGAAACTTAATGACTTTAACTTAGATTGCATACTAATCTAGAATTTGGGCTGACTTAGTAAATAAAACCGTGTGTGCTTTGAAATTCTTATCATTTATGTATCTTAAATTAGATTTTAATTTTTTTTTTCTAGCTAGTATGCACTTGGAATTTGAAGTTTCATCAATCGAATTAAAAAAAAAAAAAAAAAACAACAACAACAACAAATTAATCATAACAATAAATGATATTGAAGTTTGTGGGTATCTTCACTAGAAACCCTCACGAGACTATAACTCGTCCACTAGGGTAACCTAGGGGTTTAAAGCCTTGTTGCATATGGTAAATGCAATCGCGATGCCTGCGAAAGTGAGTTAGAATTTTTCTTTTCTAGTTTTGTTTTGCTCGAGGACTAGCAAAATGTAGGTTTGGGGGTGTGATAAGTGCTGATTAATCTATAATTTAATATTCTTTTTCCAGCACATGTCAACGTTCTTAAACGGATAACTACTTATTTTACTACAAAATAGAACAATCTTTGAAATAAATTTAAAATATGATAAGAAATAAATAATTCACATGTCCTCGCCTTCCGAGCATACCAGCCAGCACATTTCAGTTCAATAACACTGCGTTCGAGCCCAATGCCCAACTGACATGCATGCACCCAAGCACTGTTGTTGCCCAGATAGACAACCCAAGAGGGGGGGGGTGAATTGGGTTTTAAAATAATTTAGATATTTAAAGCGTTGCGGATGACTAATTAAAACTATTGCAAGTTGTTTAGTTAACTGCTATGTGCTGTGAGTGGTAAGAGAGAAAGAAGAAGAGAGACAATCAATCACAAACACAAAGTTTTATAGTGGTTCGGAGCTAACCCTTGCTCCTACGTCCACTCCCCAAGTCTCACTTGGGAATTTCACTATAATCCCTTGGATTACAGCCGGTTGTTTTCCAAGCTCACAACCAAACTTGTTGTTTTACGAGCTCACAACGAACTCGATCGGTTTTCCCAGGCTCACCGACTAGAACCACCCCGATTATTTTCCCGGGATCACAATCAAACCCTTACACACGTTGGTTTTAATAACTAGGCTCACCAACTAACCTCTATACCCTTGATTCAATCCCCCGATTGAATCAAGCAAATACAAGTTGTAAATAAAATAGACAAACAGAAAAACAAGCTTCTCAAAAGCAGATGAAAGACAATATAATCTAAAAGGAGTTTAGAAGCCCTCAAACGCTTTTAAGTTGGAGAAGAAGAATGGCTTCTTAAACTTCGGTCTCCTCTTGAATGTGTAGTCGACTTGAATGCAGGAGGAGCTTCTTTAATTGCTGGGAAGATGTAGGTGGATGCAGTAAATGCAGATCTTCCCTTTTTCTCGTTGAAGAACAAGTTGCAGAGTTGAATGCTTGAATACTTGGAGTGGAATGGTTGTTCTCTACCTTGCTATAGTCTTCTGTGGCTATTTAAACCAAACCCCACGGAAACTAGCCGTTAGACACCTTTTTCTGCCCGTTCTGCACACTCTGCGCAGCCTGACAATGTGTCCGTTGGTGGGTTGGAGTCGACTCGCGCGATCAGGAGTCGACTCGGCTGTAGCGGGAGTCGACTCATACTCTTCCGGAGTCGACTCTGCAACTATTTCGAATTTGAAATAAAGTACCCTCTTCGACTGGGAGTCGACTCGTCTTGACCCGGAGTCGACTCATCAACTTCTGGGGCTGACTTGGCTTTCTCGGAGTCGGCTCATCCCATGAAGTCCGTGGACGTATTTTTGAATTTGGTCCACTCGAGTCGACTCGACTGTCCTGGGAGTCGACTCGGCGCTCAGAGCCCGAACTCCCTATCTTCTGTCTTTTGGCTCGTCCAGTCTTGGAGTCGACTCGAACTTCCTCGGAGTCGACTCGGCTCTCAGTTTCCGAAACTTGGTCTTCTGCCTTTTTGATGTGAAGCTGCCTTGGAGTCGACTCTAGCTGTCTGGGAGTCGACTCGAATCTCAGAGGCAGTAACTTGGTCTTCTGTCTTCTTTGTGGTCGCGGAGTCTCAGAGTCGACTCGCGTATTGCGGGAGTCGACTCGAATCTCAGAGTCCAGAAACTGCCCTCTGACTTTTTCTTTGTGTACCGCTGAGAGTCGACTCTTGCTGTCTTTGGAGTCGACCTGCCAACTATCGGAGTCGACTCGCGTTCCACTGGAGTCGACTCGAATCTCAGACCCGAAAACTGCTCTCTGACTTTTCTGCCTGTTCTCAGTCGGAGTCGACTCGTACTGATCCGGAGTCGACTCGAGCTCGTGCCAGTGAACTTGATACGCTTGGAGTCGACTCGTGATACTCTAGAGTCGACTCGAGTCTCAGACTTTGATTCAGGCTGACTTCTTAACTTATCCAAAATATTATGAACCAAGTCTAGAGACACTTAGACAAGATTTTCACTGAAACACTTAATTGAATTCATTAGTAAACAAGAGATATACTCAAATGCTTTGAGCTCATCAAAATCAAATAGGGTTTTAATCAATCACTCCACAATCTCCCCCTTTTTGATGATGACAAAACATTGAGTATATGTAAAGTGAATTGCACAATAAACAATGAAATAAAATCCATAAATGAATTCAAATGTCTGGTAATTCAATTTATCCAAGCTTGAAAGGAGTGAAACAATAAATTTCGGAGTTAAAGCTCCCCCTTTCATTTGGAATTATATAAGCCTTCATATTATGCAATCAATTGTTTGGCTCATATGTCATTAATGATTAAAATTCAGATTCTCCCCCTCAACATATGCATTCTACTATGTTTTGATTCTCTGAATTTCCTTTTAATGCTTTGAAGTTTTTGAACTGAATGTTTTAGTTTTTAGAGGAAAAATCTGTCAATTTGTTCTTGAGTAGGATTCAGCTAATCTCCGAATATCCCTTGAATAGATTCTGGAGATTACTCCATTAGGAGCCCCAAAAGAGAGATAATGAGCCTCGAGGTACCGAATCCACTTAGAACAAATTTGTGTGTTTTAAGAGTTTATCCTTTTATTGATTTCCATTGATTCCTTTTACATATTTATACATATTCCTCCCCCTTTTACATATTTTATCCATATTTCTCTCCCTTTTTGTCATCATAGCAAAAAGGAGGTAATCAGAACACACAATCAAACATAGATCAAAAGGCACAGGATTGAAGAAAATATGGCTACTCATTGAATTGATTTGCATGTAAATACATTTGAGAATACAATAAGTAAAGCAAAACAATACATGTCAAAAACAAAACACAAAAAGTAGCTATGGTCTCCTCGAGGATGTTGCTCCTCCTCTCGAGGATGTATCTCCTCCTCTCGAGGATGTGGCTCCTCCTCTCGAGGATGTATCTCCTCCTCTCGAGGATGTGGCTCCTCCTCTTGAGGATGTGTCTCCTCGAGGCATGCGCTCCACGAGTGATTGGACCGCATTGGTGACGTTCTCGAGCTGGCGAATGATGGCCTGGATGGCCCTGCTCTGTGTCGTATCCAGCTCGAGCACCGACTTCTGCAGTCCGTCCAGCTTGTCGATGAGCACATTCGACAAGCGCTCGGCCCCCGCGGTAGTGGTGGACATGTCACGGCCGATGTCATCCTGCATCCTCCGAGTGGTGCTCGTGACCTCACTTATGCTGTGGAACTGGGCCTGGACCAAACTCCGGACATTGTAGATCTCTTCCCGTACATGAGCCGTCATGTCAGTCACAGCTGTCAAGGAAGGGACCAACTCAGAAGATACGGGTGCAGGAGTGGGAGCAGGCACCGAACCTCGGAGCTCCTGGAGCAGATCTCGGACTATCTCCTGCTGCAGCTCCCGGAGCTGCTCAAACGAGATCCGGACCTCCATAGGCTGAGTGGGTGGAGCTGAGGAGGAGGGTCCGACGGAAGTGGTAGGAGCAGAAGTGGATGGAAAGTCTGGTACGTCGGGAAAGTCAGAATCGGGCTCAGGACTGGGAGAAGGTCTGGTGGTCTGTGTGGTGATGGATGACTTCCTAACCCAAATCCCCTCTCTTTTCCGAAACCCCATCCTGTGTAGGGTCCCCGCTCGCGTGCAATCAGTCCATCGCAATGCGCGAAAGGGTTCCCCCTCAGGAATGGGAATCTCGTACTCCCTAAACAGAAGAGTGAATATCATGCCGTATGGGAGGGTGAGCCTAGGTCTATCTAGGGGCTCACACATATACCTATAGATGAGTTTGGGGAAGTTGATTGGGGTGTCCTGAAGAATATAAAACATAAGAGCTAGGTCTCTCTCATTTACAAAATCAAATCTTCCTGTCTTAGGGAAGATGGACCTAGACAATATACTCAAAAGGATCCGCACCTCAATCGGAAGTGAGCTAGCGGATACCTCGTCTAGAGGTGACTGGGGTGGATGCCCTAGAACGGTCGTAAGGGCCTCAACCCTGTCCTCAGGGTGTGTGGGAGCCACCCCTACGTGTGGAAGGTGGAGGATGTGGGCAATAAGATCCTCCGTAACGAACAGAGGGACACCGGCTACTGTGCCCTCGATACCCCCATCTCCCCGATGGACGGTACCGTAAAACTCTCTAACAAGGCCAGGGTAAGTGGGGAGGTCTAATGTAAGGAAAAACTCTAAGCCCTGGACCCTAAGTCTTTCACCTATGGTGAAACCCTCTCGGGAGAGATAGTCGAAGTCGACATATCTCCCGGTGGTGACGGCCTTCCCGGCCAATGGCCTCGCGGGAACCGCCCTAGGCGGGGAACGAGCCGGAGGTTGTGGCCTCGCGGGATCGTGCCGAGCCTTGGAGCGCCGCTCGGGACGGCCTCGGGTCGGGACCTCTTCCGGACCACAGTCTTGCGCGGCATTATGACCTAAAATGGGAGAAAAACCTAATGAACAGTGAAGAACCGACGGGAAAGACTTGGGAACGACCGGGGACGACCTAGAAAGGGATGAAAACCCTAAGAGACGGTGAAAGGTCGACGGAAAAAGCCTTGGGGACGACCTAGGAGTCGGCTCTAGGGCTTGTGAACAGTGGCGGCTTGAGAAAGAAGTGTTTTCGAAACGACAAAGTTAGGGTTAAAAAGTCGGATCCCGACTGCGAGTCGACTCCACTGAGTCGCGAGTCGACTCGACCTCGAGTCGACTCCAGAATATGCGCGAGTCGACTCTCCTTATGCGCCTGTAGACCTCGAGTCGACTCCTGACTATATGCGAGTCGACTCCCCCTCTGCTGCCATCTTTGCGAGTCGACTCCCGCAAATGCGCGAGTCGACTCCCCCTCAGAAGCCGACTCTGAAACTTACTCGAGTCGTCTCTAACTTTGGCACGCACCTAAAAATCATGCTATGTTGTGCCCAAACGAGGAAAAATCACTAAATTAAGATCTGATTCGATGATCATTGAAGAGAAACTCTATTTTAACCACAAACTAATCATCAAAATCAATGAATCTAGTGGAAACTACCACTAGGATGGATCAATCACTCCTAATCCCCTCCTAAGCACACTAAACCTCTCTTCACTTAGGGGTTTTGTAAAAATATCTGCTAATTGATCATCAGTACAAACAAATTGGAGTGTCACATCACCATTCAATACATGATCTCTTATGAAGTGATGTCTTATCTCAATGTGTTTAGTTCTTGAATGCTGAATTGGATTTTTAGTTAGATTAATGGCACTTGTATTATCACAATTAATGGGAATTTTATCTTGTTTAATGCCATAATCTTCTAGTTGTTGTTTAATCCACAAGATTTGAGCACAACAACTCCCGGCTGCAACATATTCAGCTTCAGCAGTAGATAATGCAACCGAGTTTTGTTTCTTGCTAAACCATGAGATAAGGTTTTCTCCTAAAAATTGACAAGACCCGCTGGTACTTTTTCTATCAAGCTTACATCCAGCGAAGTCTGAATCTGTGTATCCTATTAAGTTTAGGCTAGATTCTTTAGAGTACCATAACCCTATATTCTTAGTTCCTATTAAGTATTTAAAAATTCTCTTAACTGCAACTAGATGTGATTCTTTAGGATTAGCCTGATATCTAGCACACATGCAAACACTAAACATAATATCAGGTCTACTTGCAGTAAGATACAATAAGGATCCTATCATACCTCTATACAGTTTCTGATCTACAGATTTACCTGATTTCATCTTGGTCTAATTTGCATGATGAGCTCATGGGGGTGCTGATTGACTTGTTTCCCTCCATATCAAACTTCTTGAGCATCTCCTTGATATATTTGGCTTGATTGATGAAGATGCCTCCTTCAGACTGTTTGATTTTGAAGGCCGAGAAAGTAGTTCAGCTCTCCCATCATACTCATCTCAAATTCACTCTGCATCAAATCAGCAAATTCTTCGCAGAGGCGATTGTTAGTAGCACCGAAAATGATATCATCAACATAAATCTGTACTAATAACATATCTTGTTTTGCTTTTTCAGAAACAGTGTTGTATCTACATTTTCCCTAGAGAATTCATGTTCTAATAGGAATTTGCTAAGTCTCTCATACCATGCTCTAGGTGCTTGTTTTAAACCATAAAGTGCTTTGTTCAGTTTATATACATGATTAGGGTATTGATGATTTTCAAAACCCGGAGGTTGTTCTACATATACCTCCTCATTAATATACCCATTAAAAATGCACTTTTTACATCCATTTGAAATAGTTTGAAGTCCTTAGAGCATGCATATGCTAATAATAGTCTAATAGCCTCAAGTCTAGCTACAGGAGCAAAGGTTTCATCAAAATCTATACCTTCTTCTTGATTATAACCCTTTGCTACTAGTCTAGCCTTATTCCTTATAACAGTTCCATTTTCATCAAGTTTATTTTTATAAATCCATTTAGTACCTATAATTGGATATTCAGAAGGTCTCTCAACTAGATTCCACACTTTGTTTCTAGTAAATTGGTTTAGTTCTTCTTGCATTGCATTTATCCAATTTACATCATTTTCGGCTTCTTCTATATGTTTGGGCTCAAAGTGTGAGACAAAAGCTAGATGGTTATTCAAATTCCTAAGGGATGCTCTAGTCCTAACCGGTTGAGATGGATCATCTAGAATTAGTTCCTTAGGATGCCCGTGAGCATACCTCCAAGCTTTAGTTTAGCCCATGATCCACAATAGCCTCTTGGCTTGATGATGCTCCTTCACTCAACTTTTGATTATCATCTTGTAATGCCATCTCATCTATCTTTTCTTCAAGAATTTCAACATCATCATCAAAATTATCTTTCTTACTAGAGGAGATGTCACTAGAATCATCAAATACAACATGTATAGATTCTTCTATAACTAGGTTCTTTTGTTAAAGACTCTATAGGCTTTGCTAGTTGTAGAGTAGCCTAAGAAAATTCCCTCATCAGATTTAGAGTCAAATTTACCTAGATTATCTTTCCCATTATATGAACAAAACACCTACATCCAAAAACATGAAAGTAATTAACTTTTGGTTTTCTGTTTTTCCAAAGTTCATAAGGTGTTTTCTTTATGAATGGGTCTCAATAGAACTCTATTAATATATGACAAGAAGTATTAATGGCTTCCTCCCCAAAAGTACTTAGGGAGGTTACTTTCACATACATAGTTTCTAGCCATTTTCCTCTAGAGTTTCTATTTTTTCCTCTCCACAACTCCATTTTGTTGTGGTGTCCTAGGTGCAGAAAAATTATGGGTTATCCCCTTTTTACTACAAAATTCCTCAAATGACTGATTTTCGAATTCGCGTACCATGGTCACTTCTAATAGCTATTACTGAGTATCTCTAGCATTGGTTACTTCTTTATGGAATTTCTTAAAAACAGAAAATGCTTGATCCTTATGTGCCAGAAACATGACCCATGTGTACCTAGAATAATCATCTACAATAACTAGACCATATTTATTTCCACCTAGGCTTGTTGTTCTAGTTTGGTCCGAATAGGTCATGTGTAATAATT